>NC_047032.1:33038592-33096445 GCF_902652985.1 Pecten maximus
AATAGAGTCGTTAGGGTTAGGGTTAGGTGTATCGGATACCAGAACCGTTAGAGTCGTTAGGGTTAGGTGTATCGGATACCAGAACCGTTAGAGTCGTTAGGGTTAGGTGTATCGGATACCAGAACCGTTAGAGTCGTTAGGGTTAGGTGTATCGGATACCAGAACCGTTAGAGTCGTTAGGGTTAGGTGTATCGGATACCAGAACCGTTAGAGTCGTTAGGGTTAGGTGTATCGGATACCAGAACCGTTAGAGTCGTTAGGGTTAGGTGTATCGGATACCAGAACCGTTAGAGTCGTTAGGGTTAGGTGTATCGGATACCAGAACCGTTAGAGTCGTTAGGGTTAGGGTTAGGTGTATCGGATACCAGAACCGTTAGAGTCGTTAGGGTTAGGTGTATCGGATACCAGAACCGTTAGAGTCGTTAGGGTTAGGGTTAGGTGTATCGGATACCAGAACCGTTAGAGTCGTTAGGGTTAGGGTTAGGTGTATCGGATACCAGAACCGTTAGTGTCGTTAGGGTTAGGTGTATCGGATACCAGAACCGTTAGAGTCGTTAGGGTTAGGTGTATCGGATACCAGAACCGTTAGAGTCGTTAGGGTTAGGTGTATCGGATACCAGAACCGTTAGAGTTGGTAGAACTGACGGTGATTTAGCTATAGACTACTAGATGTTTCTGTATATTATATATATATAGCTCAATTGGGGATATTTTATCTAATGCATTCAAACTTAAGGTAGAAAGTCATTATATTAAAAACGTTGTTCATATCTGTTTTTTTTTTTTACGATTCTCTGTTGTTCGATACCATTGACGTTAAGTGCTGTCCAATCGTTACCGTTAATGGTTATTGTCTGTCGTAATGTCTATCGTAATAAAAGAAAACATTGATGTCCCGATCTGATATTTAAAATTGCTCCTGTAGTAATGATTTACAATGGACAAACAGACATGCATTGTAGTTTACGTGTGAGGTGTCCTATTATTAGGATCAGATGTTTGGTTACCAGGAAAGACAAATCAGTATGTTTATTTAATTGACTAATTATAATCAACTGCAGTAATAGTTACTGGGTACATAATAGATAATAATAAATAACACATTTGAAGGACACAAATTGACCATGTGTGTCAATTATTGACAGTTGAGTAAATGACATTGACGTACAGATGTGCCCTCCATTACTAAAGGTAAGCTTAAGGATTTCAATTGGGAACCACAATATGATATTGTCTACTCAACAATTGTGGGATAACCGTGATACCAAAGTGAATGATAAGGTTTCTTCAACAGAAGATAGAGGTACAGATTTATCAAAAATATGATCACACTATTAGACAGGTAACTTTTAAGGAATTAAAACAAAATTGACTTATAAAAAGCCCATTAACAGCATTCCAGTTTAAATAATAGGAATGGTTACAAGCTGAAAAAAAATCTTAAAACTGCATGCAAGCATTTTCATTCAATTATAACAAATAATTTACAGATCAGATATTTAATTTTATAGTGAACTTAACAACTTTAAATGTGACATAGAATTTTACATACAAGTACCTAGTACCAATACTGAAATGATACAAATTGTTTTGTGTTGTATTACATCCAAGATGCTGGAAAAATCTACTGTTAATTAAATGTATCAGGTTAAATCTACAGTAGCAGTCCTAATTCATTATGTAATTGATATAACAGATTGAAACATAAAGACAGCGTTAATGAATGATAGCTATATATGTATTTCCCAGGTGGGGTGGATATTTTAATATTTATAACTGTTGCTCATTATTAAGAACCTAAGAATCAATACTCTGTATAGTTTTTTTCATCATATTTATTTTTACCCCCTCTTCACATGTAGCATCACTCCAGTTGAATGTAGTTCTTATCATGATTGATTTACGAAATGATTCCCAGGGGTTCAACCTGGTGACATATTGCCAGTTCAACCAACGAACCATGGATTCTCATGAAAAAACAAATAATAGAAACTGAATAAAATTGGAAGGAAATAAACGCATTATGACGCAAAAGAAATCTAAAATTAACAAATGGATATTATTATGCAATATGCACAAATAATCAAAGATAAGTCATCACTTATAAATTGGTACATAACAAAAATTACAAATTTATGCCAGATATATTTATTTAGTATACATATATTTAAAATTATGACATTTAAATGAATTAAATGTAAACAGCATTTTCTTATTGTTAAATATACATACATAATTAACAATTAAACGCTTGGTAGATTGTATTTATTGGCAAGATCAATGCAATCTGGGTGACAGATAAATAGAATGACGCCCGTTAGGACGTCATAAATATTTATGTCACCCAAATTGCATTGATATTGACAATAAATACAATCTAACAAGCGTTTAATTGTTATATTTACATTAAGATACGTTAAACTTCACTTTCTCTTTGCTAAATCTGGGGTTTAAGTTCATTTATTCCCCTGTTTGTTCAATTGAAAGAACGGCACATGTGAAATCGATTTCAATGAAGTGCTTGGTTTGCATTCAGATTGATGTGTAATACAAAGCCTCGGCGTGACTATGATCAACAAAGCACCAAAATGACGTCATAATTACGAAAGCTCTATCTTGCAGCCGTGCGGAGGGCACATGGAACTTCCGCTTTGTGGGAGGCACATCATAGGTGGCCAGCTTTTGAGTTTCGTATCATCAGTATGAGAAATAACTCAAAAAGAAAATGTTTAATTTTAATTACTGAAAGCAAAAAAAAAAAAAAAAAAAATAAGATTTAAAATTATATTTAATATGAATGAAGGCAAAGCCTTGGGAGAGCGCAGCTAGTTATAATTAATGACACAAACTTAGTAACGATATTAGTAATAACATTAACACTAGTAACAGGAGTGTGACATTTTCTACTTATTAAAATGGTTTGGTTTGTTACATTATATTTAATTCATGATCAAAACAAGTCGTCAAACTCCTGTGATTGAACTGATATAACAACAAATTCAATGATTCTGTTGAAATACTTACAGTACTTATGTAATGGTTTCTGATTCATGATGATGAGTCCGTCGACAGTATACATGGGTCTATCATGATGTATATAACAGTTTAGTTCATGCAAGGTGTCAAGACATAGTGGAGGTGATGACATAGTGGAGTTACCATTAGTTCATAAATTCACATGATATCACATTAATTGCTAAAACTGGTACTGGTGTATTTGAATAGTTTGGAATGATTTATAAATTATTAAAAAAAAAAAAGAATATTCTTGTATTGAAGACTTTCAGTGAGATGAGGCAATCCACACCTTCACTTACTAGCCTTAATACTGTTTAAAAAAAGATGAAGAATTTATTCACAGTGTTCCAAGATTCGTAAAAGCCAATATTGAGCCACTTCCTCTGTTGGGTGAACTCCATCAGAGAGTAGATTGAAATTGTATGAATAGCGACATCCGTGCTCCTGTCCATTGCGGTTTTCATTTTTTCTTGATCTTTCAAGGTCACATACAAACTTGGGTGAATGGAATCCTAGCTCAGAGTTGTACTCACGCACTATGGAATTGTAGACATTGATATGCTTGTTAACAGATTCGTCATCCTTTTGCTCTGATTGGGCCTCCCAATGTACAATATCTTTAAGGCGGTTCCACTTAACGATAGATATTGGGGGTATCTCAAGTACACCAATTTTCAAATTCGGCGAGCTGGATGAAATGGCCTTCAGCTGTTGAAAGACTTCTCTAGTATCTTTCTCTAGAGCATTAAGACTTTGATACCTGGTAAAAATGAATCTGTCTCTCTTAAGGGTAACATCACAAGTCCCATGCCAATAGATAATTTGAGTAGGACAAGTTGTTAGATATGGTAAGTTGTCTGTTATACATTTTAGACCATCAACTGACCTCCTCCCACTTACATAGAACCATTTAATATTGATATCTTTTGTGCTGAGGTTCACCAATTGCTTTTGTAAATATCGGCCCTTGCTGTCTGTAATGAATACAAGGCGATGTTTGATGGTCTTGTCTTCCAGAGCTTTTTGTAAGTCTAGTAAACACACAATGAATATTTTCATGTTTAAATCTGCCTGCTTGAATTTAGAATTAATATTATACCCGGTTTTAAGTTTAAGACAGACTGGCTTTATTTCATAATCTACCTCTAATTAGATCAAACATCTAGCCTACATTGCATTTTTTTTTTCAAATTAAAAGGGAGGCCTTGTTATTATTTTAAATTCAACTTTTAAAAGTGAAAATTACAAATATTTTTTTCGACAATAGTCTATTCTGGGCAAATGATCACGTGAATTTTCATCTTTACGTACAGTACATAGGTCCTACATATCTTATAGACTAGCTACACGCATTGTAAGCTTAATCTCCAGCCGTCCGCGCGATCGGCAGTAAAGTTAGTCTAAAAATTTTAAGCTTTGAAAGTGAATATTTTCTACTAGAATTCTATGCCATTTCTCCTGATAAATTTGGCAAAATAATTGTTGTTATTATTGATTTAAACTGTATTGATTGTAAGTTAAAACTCCATTTTGTTTACATGTACGTGTATATAGACACCTTGCATGAACTTACTACACTTGATATGCTATGGGATAGGCCCGACGTAGATTTCTATGACGCTGGGTTAACCTGCAGTCGTCTATAAAGCCTTTTCACGGTAATTCTCGGGCATGCGCATAAACACTTCCGGACGGCAACCACTGTTTACATTAGTTACCACAAAACACTATGTCGAAGCGGGAGAGTTTAAACAAGCTTAAAATCAATTCGCTGAGAACTCTAGCTAAAGATCACGGTATAGATTTTTCCAAAAAGAAAAAAGCTGATATTATCAATGAAATTATTACATCTCAAGTTGAAACATCTGTTCTAACTCCAATTGTACACCAATCCCTCCCCACGGATGGTGCAACACCGAGATTCAACTTACCCCCGTATAACAAGGTGCGGTATACCAATCCAGATGGCATCATACTGCCAAAGATAAGTTTTAAACAAATCTATGACTTCTTCATTGCGAGACCAACTTCATCTGGGAGAACAGTACAAAACTTCAAAGGTTTAGACCGTGCAGTAAAGCATTTTGACGCAGGAGACGTCCAGGATATAGGAGTATCACAGGTAATTAGTGTTGTAAATTGGTGTCTAGTATGAGTTAAGTGTGGTAAAGTTTTAAGGATGAATCTTTTTTTTTTTTTGTAATTGAACCATATTTTTTTCCTTTCATGTGCTGAATTCCAAATATCACTTGCCAATTAAACTAAAATAATATCTTGCTTTTGTTTAATTTGATAGTCTACATGCATTTATAAATATTTAACATTTTCATATAAAAAAAAATTGCTTATATGATAACAAAAAAAATAGAAAAAAAAATAATCTAACTATAATCTCCAAAGATATGTTTTGACAAAGATTTTTATTTTCATATAATACTAATGCTTTTTTTGATATGTAGATCTAGATTTTTTAAATAGAAATTGCTATGAATTTGAAAACTTGATATGAAATTTTCAAGAAAAATAATTGAAAAAAAATCAAATCAAGCTCAAACATGGATTATTTACTTTAAAAATTCAAATATCTCCCATATTTCTCTCAATATAGACTATCTATGTATTTTGGATATCAAAAAAATATTTTCATATAAAAATATATGTTAAATAAAAAGTAAAACTGCCACTCATAATGAATGCTTTCTCATTCCTTGTAGATTGATGCAGACACATTTTATGTCAGAGCAAACTGTCATGCATCAATGAAGAAACAGCAGTATCAAGTGTTTGTATGCATGTCTGCCACAGATTCTTCCACCATACAACATGGGTATTGTCAGTGTCCTATAGGGTAAGCTGGGTTATCTTTTACTCTCAACGTTTTGTTTTGAGGGGTAAGAATTGTTAATAATTAAATGAAAGAGCCAGATCATCTTGCATAATTTGTAAATGTATTCCATTGTATGTATCATAAACATGTGACCAAGATAATATTACTTTAAATTCTTAATCTTATCTTAATTTGTTTAATAGGTTAGCCCAGACTTGCAGTCATATAGGTAGTGTACTTTTTGCGTTGACCTATACAAAACCACTGGAGAAGAGCTGCACATCAATACCCTGCACATGGAATGTTCCTGGTCGTGCAGTTAAGCCCATAGGACCGATGAGTTCCTTGCCACAAAGGAAACCAAAACTACCTGTTACAGCAACAAAGCAGGTAGCCACATCACATCCGGACACATATGATCCTCGTCACACTTGTGATAAAGTTTTTAATACTCAAGAATCTCTTCACCATCTAAGAAATCTGAAGGATGTTTTTCCCAATACAGGTAAGTTAAAAAAATGCAACAAAAGTTTCATTTTCACATTTTATGTAGGCCTAATTGGAAACTTTAATAACAATAACATGTCAAACAAAATTCAACAGAAAAACAGAGAAATACAAATTAATATTTTGCAACCATGTATACTAATAGCTAGGCAATGACATCGTTTCTTTGAACCTGAGTTAAATTGACTCATATACCTCTTTTTTTTTTTAAATCCTTACCAATATGCTTATATATATGTACATGCACTGTCTACAGAAACCACTGAAAAATTTATGCTTACAAGACGATTAAAAAATGTTGCAAATTTTGCATTTCGATACATTAATACCTTTAACTTTCAATTATTAACTTGGAACATGTGTAAAGATACACGTATAAACACTTCTTGTGATTATAGATCATAATGACAGTTTACAAGTTATATAAGCAATGTTGACAATTTCTAAAAATGCAAATTTGAACATAATAGTCAAAGCAATCATATCATCTATCAACATGTATGTATTCTTTACATAAATAACACTGAATGGTCCTTTTCAGGAATGTCCCATTTGTGGAATATTGGTGACCATGTTCCAGAGGCCATTCAGGAAGAGGAGATAGAGGCTGTGGAAAATCCAATGTTTATAAAGATGAAAAACATGATCTACTCTAACAGCAACTGTAAGATTTCTTTAAAAGCCAAATGTTATTTATTGATAAAAGGATTGTAATTAGCTTTTTGTATTGAAATTTAATGTGAATTTTTCTTAAAAGAAGTCAGTAAATTACAAAGCCTACATGCATACAATAGACAGCAAACAAACTAAGAGAATTTTACTTCCAATGTTTTGAAATCCAATTTTTGATATGAAATGTTTTCCACATATGGAATGGTCTCAACACAGATGCAGATGTACAAAAAAATGGAGCAGTGATCCTACTTGTTTAAAACAGTTTACTTATATTTCTTGTAGTACCCCAACTTTCAATTGACCAGGACCTGGTAGAGTATATTGAAATTAATACGCGTAGTCAGAGATCTTCAGACATGTGGCAGAAGCTCCATATTGGGCGGCTGACTAGCTCTATCTTTGGAGACGTTCTACATGCTGGGCCCCAACCAAACTCTCTTGTTAAACAAATTGTAGAAGGGTCAAATCTTAATAGGTAAGTTGTTGTTTGTTCAGACACTATAAATATACAGATAACACTTAACCAAAATGACTCCCAAAGTTTCTGTAACCAGCCCTGACATGGCTTGCAGCATGTGATCTCAATTCAGTTGAGTGGTATCCGGTATTAAGCTTCATGGACTGCCTGTGACACAGCTATAGTTTCAAATCTTCCAAATGTGATTACTTATCCAACTTTTAGTTTCAATCATTGGTTTGCCACATTGAAGAATCATTCACTGTAACAATTATTAGCTAGGTGTTGTCATGGTATAACTGAAAAACTGTACTATTTTAAATGATCTGGAATAATATTTATTTAAATGTTTCCATATTTAACATGATGCTCTTGAATTTTAGGTACACCGTTCTACCTCCAGCTGTTCAGTGGGGAATAGAAAAGGAGCCACAGGCAAGAAAAGACTATATAGACCTACAGTCTTCTCTCAGCAGTCAGATAGGAGTTGAGGATACAGGCCTTACTCTGTGTGCTACTCATGCCTACCTGGGTGCCTCTAGTGATGGGAGGTTTGTTGATGGTGACAATATGGGTATACTATAGATAAAGTGTCCCTATTCAATCCAAGGAGCCACAGTCACATCATTGGAGGTCTGTGAAATTGTTGCCATGGGACATCCAAATTTCTGTTTGGAGGCAAGTTCAGAGGGACCACGACTGAAAAGAAGCCACAAATACTACGCTCAGGTACAGGGTGAACTGGCAATAATGGGTTTGCCATGGTGTGACTTTGTAGTTTGGACAAATGCTCCTAAAAATAACATTTGTGTTGACAGAGTGTACTTTGATGCAGAATTTGTTAGCAGTATGATGCCAAAACTTATCGCATTTTATGTTAACCATGTTGCACCAAAGTTTTGCATCAATGTGTAATGTAATTCATGTAGAAGTGTCCAAGAATACATGTAAACCAGTAAGGAGGTCAAAATGTTTTATACAAAATGACTGGGAAAAAGACACTGCTGTGTTGCTATATGTCCACTATAATAATAGACTAATAGTAACTTCAGATGTTAAGTCTAAGAAGTGTGTGGCCTGTATATAGGGTTGGTGTAGAGGTTGTGTATGACTGCCTGTTGCACAATGTGGTATTGTCTTTGTGCTAACTCCTGTTTTTTTTTATACCTGTAATGTAATGATGGTATCTGTAATTTTAATATGGACATGAATGTAAAATTCAGGTTTTCACATAACCAACCAGGTATTTTATCAGACCAAAATAAAATCTGAAATGGTGATCTTCACTTAATACATCTTTCTTTGATGATGTCAGAAAACATTCGATGTCAAGATGGCACAACACTATAAATGGTACAATAGAAACCAATAACCAGGCAGATGTGACAGGATTGTAACGTGTGTTCACAGTTCACTTAAACATATTAAGTGAATGTGGTGACACTGATGATGAGTTAGTTATGTAATAATCAGTAGTCATAATCTTAAATCTATGTGTTTTCAACATGATTTACATAAAATACTGTTGCTTTGTGATAAAATGAAAACAAGACATACATGTATAAGTAATTTGAATACAGCTTAATTCTGCAAACAGAATTATACATGTTCTCTCCATGAAACCAGTCCAAACAGTCCTGAATAAGCTCTTACAATGATAAATGTTTAGTTGGTGACTAGTGGGACATCTAGAATTGTGAGCCAACATGCAACTTTGAAAATTTTTGATACTAGTGGCGACAGGGTCAAAGGAAAAACACCATCGAGAATATGAAAGTTCTTCACTCTACCTATACTTCTCTCCACATGTATTCTCAAAGATGCAACTTCCTGTGTTTCAAAAATCTGTTCAGTAGTAAACTGTGGACTATTACCTCTAAATGGAGGAATATTCAGTTTACATTTTTTTTCTTCTAAAACACCTCTCATTGTAAACCCTTTGTCAGCCATTACACTGTCATTTTCGTCTAAAAGATCTAAAATACCTGACTCAATAGTCAATAATTTATCAGACGTTTTGCCTGGCCATCCTTCTGATACATAGGAAATAACACCTGATGGTGTAATACCAACAAGAAACTTCACAGTTGTATGGTGCTTATAACTAGAAAATGTCATACACTGATTAAGGAGACTGGAAGATCGCTGAATAAAAATTTCTGTACAATCGAGTATAACCCTAACAGAAGGATACTTTGATTTAAAAGATGATGGCATAGTTCTGTTAACAATATCTCGAGAAGGAAAGGGATTAAGGAGCTTTAGTTCCTGAAACAATAAAGATATCCATGTAGAGAAATATTTTGAAAATGTTCCTTCAGAGATGTGAAATCTTTCAGCAATGTCAGCGGTAAACAATCCAAGCCTCAATCTCATCAACACAGCAAAAAGTTGATCAATGAGCTGTAAAGATCCAGTTGAAGATCTACATCTGTCTGAAGCCTGGGCAGTGTTAGACCCAATCCAGTACTTCATCCTCTGTGCTTTTGGTTGAAGGAAACTGAAATTGGAAATCAAACTCATATTAATACTACCTGGTATGCCTATTTTATGTAGATAAAAGTGCATTCTACATTGTAACCATCTGAATTAATACTGAGTGAGGTTCTGAAAGCACATGAATCAATTTATTTTTATTGTTTTTCCTGGATGGTAAAACTAAAAACCAAAGACCATTTCATTTGTGAGGAAGGTTAAATTTCATTATCACATCAGATTATATATATCATATCAGACTTTTTTCCTTTCCAACATAGTGTTAAGAATTTAAAGATATATTAGGTAAAATGATAAGCTTTTCCAGAGAAATGATTTCTTGTTTACTACTTATGAAATGTTTATCTGCCCTAATTATGCTATGGAATGTCAAAAAATTGGATCTAATAGCATATCTTTTTTGAAATTCTTTGAAATTATAAAATATACCATCTTCCTTGATAACATCATAGATGAACAGTACTCCTTTCTTGAACCAAAACAGGTTTATTGTTTATTTTGACATTATGGTTGTACCATAGCATATGAGAGATTTCAGTTTAGCCAGTTTTTTATCAAAGTTTAATTTTGCTACTTTACTTAAGTCAACATCATATTTTATGCCTAAAAGATTAAATTGTGTGCTTCCCCATAAAAGGTTGTGTTCAGTTATATATTTGTCATTACTACATTTGTTGCTGCCTATCCAAATTACAAAACATGTAGATATAGTACATTTGCTTTAAATGTACCAATATTCAATTAAACAGTAATTTATCAGTAGAAATTAGAGAAATTAAGTAAGTACTACCATCATGAAACACAATTACATAAATTATATAAGCTATAAAGTTATAGCATAATTCTCCATAAGCCCAAATGGAATCCTGCAAGGGTTTTCATGATAAGGCAAAATCCTTACTTTTTCTGACCATAAAAGTAAAAAGTGAGTGCAATATTCACACCTATACTTATAAAACCTATTCATGAATGCTTACTTGAAAAGCCACAAAAATACTGCAAATGTTGGCAGCCCCGTGTAAAATTTTGTCTTCTGATCATCATTGGCAATCTTTTCAATGCACCATTTGGACTTTTTCAAGTTTTCAAGTTCCAATTTCAGTGCCTTATTTTCTTGCTGCATTGGGTCAGGGTCACACTGAACTCCTGTAAATTAATTTAATATAGATACATGTGTATGGAATCAATAAATCTACACATGTACATTGTAGTTTTCAGTACATAAGGGCCTGTAGCCTGCCTCAAGTAAAATTAACAAGCTGTTTATGACAATAGTGGTATGTGAACATTTATACAGCACAAGTCTACTGAGTAGATGCAGTACTATAATGTTAAATATTTCATATATCTAATAAGATAACTTAAAGAGTTAATATCAAAGAATTCGAAAAAGACATCTTATAAATATGGCATATCACATACAAAATGTACATGTATCTGAAAGGAATTATTATCAACACATAGGCTTCATGAATAAGAACATTAAAACTTAATCATTTCATTATTAAGGCCTCATTTCAAAAATTAAATATTTCAAGAACAGTATGTACAACTAACATGTAACTGCACAAAAACATTAAGGGATTCACCCAGAAATGACATAAGACTAGGTTTAAATTTCCCTGTGACCATTGTTTATAGCGAAGAAAACCAATAATTTCAATTTACATACATGTACTTGAAAAAATATATACAATGTAGAATGTTTTTAGAAAAAAAATTGCGATAGTTCATTCAGAAACAAACTTAACAGGATTTGAGCAATTTTAATAAAGGGTCAGAAATGGACTGATTGAAAAAATATATATGAATTGATACCTTCATCCTAAAAGACTTGATGTCTACATCATCTAAACTAGGACTTTGAACAGGGTCATTCACTTCATCCTCACATGGTTCACTGCAGTAGCTGTGGGAGAACACACTGAACTGGTGATGCTGATGGAGTGTCTGTCTTTCTCTTTTCTCCGCCTCATCCATTTCCTGCATATGTATGTTAAAATTAGTAATTACACATGTGCGAAATACCAATCATGGATATTTCTGAATTTTATATGCATGAGATTCAGATTATGTATTACCCCTTGGCACATACATATATATGTATGTGTGCTACTGGCACTCAGTACTGGAGGTGGATGAAGAAAACAACATACACACACATTATCCTACAGAACATAAACAAGACTCTAATGAAAGTTTAAATGAACACTTAATCTTTTTTACATTTCACAAGTCATATCAATGTATAGTATCTATATTTATAGCCGTATTACAGGAATCCACAAGGTAATAAGGCTGTATCAAAGTCAGAACCTCTCAATATATATGCCAAGTAGTATGATCTGGTACTAATATTGACATGGCTATAGCCACTGCAATATCCATTGATATTGAATGTAAAATGCAAAAAGTGTGAACACCGACTCACCAGTAGAAGTTTCCTTCGGCAACATCTTTCATTTCGAGCACTCTCTTCAATTGACGGGACTTTCCCTTTATGTGGAAAGATAGTAGGCCGATAGGCTAGTTCATGTCGTTTGCTTCGTCGCTGTGCCACCCGCCTACAAAGTGTTCAGAACACATTCTGCTGTACTCATTTGGTACCCAGCCTGCCCTGTCGACAGCTTTTTCCCATGCCTTTCTTTTCCTCTTGTTCTTGGGGAATCGAAAAAAACTAACGCCTCGCTCTTTAGCATTCTTCCCCTGTCGATTGGTACACCGGTATGCTACACATTGGATCACCATCTTTGTAAAACGTAAACAAAGTGGTTGCCGTCCGGAAGCGTTTGCACGCCTGCGCAAAAAACAGCACCGCAGTTATCGTGAAAAGGGTTGTTGTAATATTTTAAATAATTCAAGTTACAATAAAAACAAATAATAAACAATTTTAAAAGGGCCCGATTCTTCCCGGATCCTGCCCGATTCGATCCTGTCCATTTCAGACCTATCCTGGGGTGAGGACAAAACCCGGAATGCACTCAGGCGTGAAGAGATTTTTCATAATATTTTGTATTTATTAGGACATATCTCCGTTATTACTGAATGGATCTTTGTTCGGACACCAGCAGTAAAAGGGTTGATTTATCCCCTTTAAAACCTTTAAAATGGTATAAGTTATATTTAACAGTATCAAAAATTAGAAGTGAAAGTGGTGGCCGGAATGAACCCATATGGAATAAAAATGTCGATATTTACAACTGTTTTCGTTATAATAAATACCCATATCTCAAATATTACTGAACAGATTTGTGTTCGGGAACCACCCAAAAAAGGAGAATTTAGTACGCTTTCACATGGTATAAACTGTTTGAAAACATATTCGATATTACTTCCAAAAGTGGTGGCTGGAATGAATTGATGTGGTGTGAAAAATTAGCAAAATCGTCAAAGTTACATGTAAATTTCCATCTTTATTGGTCCATAACTCTTTTATTACTTAACCGATTTCTGTTCGGGACACACTCTAGACAAGATAATTTTATAGGCTTTAAGCTTATATAACTTTTATTAATATTCATTACAAATTCGGTGCAAAAGTGTTGGCCGGAATGAACCTAGGTGAAATTCACGGACGCCATTTTACGAGTATGTCCAAGCCGATACCACACTACGTCTATACTAAAACAACATACTGTATAGGCCTACACGGTACACCGGTCACCATGACCAGGTAACGGGCGGCTCGTTCACACCTTGATGAATATAATTAATCTTTAGATGAGCTTACGCTGGCCGATGACTGTTAACTAGAATTTTTTGAGTATTAATAAAAGTTATATCAGCTTAAAGCCTATAAAATTATCTTGTCGACATTTTTATTCCATATGGGTTCATTCCGGCCACCACTTTTACTTCTAATTTTTGATACTGTTAAATATAACTTATACCATTTTAAAGGGGATACGTTAACCCTTTTACTGCTGGTGTCCGAACAAAAATCCATTCAGTAATAACGGAATTATGACCTAATAAACACAATAAATCAACAAAAATCTCTTCACGCCTGAGTGCATTGCGGGTTTTGTACTCGCCCCCTGCACTACCAGATCCTGTCCATTTCTGCCCGATCCTGCTACAGTGTATGCCCAATCCTGTAAATAGTCCAGCCCGGAGTTCGGAGTTGCCGTCTGCTGAGAAGTAAGATCGTTTGCGACAGAATTGTCTCATTAACTGTCAATTTATGTTTTTGTTTCACAATCAGATAATAATCAAGACATCGATGTGACTTGAAAGAAACATCGCGAAATTAATGGTAATTGTGATAGAAACGAAAGCGGAAGTAATAAAAAGTGGAAATCCCGATGATCACCCTACTCATCGAAGGTGGAGACAGCGCAATGGAACCAGTCTTTACTTGAGAATTGCAAAAGTTTGAGAAGGGTGAAGTTAAAGGTGAAGTTGATATAACACCAGGTAATTATTTTATGTCGTTATCCTTGTTGTAATGATGTTATAAAAGTACACGGCTAGTTTATAATGTCTGTCCATATAATGATATATTCTGAGGCCAGTGAGGGGGCGGTATGATTACATCGTTTTAAGTGTTTGTTTTACATTTAATTGTATTTGGTCCTGGTTAACAGAATTGTCTCCTCAAACAGTTTTTGTCATACAACCTGGCAATGGTCAAGACAATGCTGTGATTAAAAGGAATTACTGAGAAATCAATCGTAATTTTACGAAAAACAAAAGAGGAAGTAAAAAGATGGAAATTCCGATGACGTAATGGGTTTTTCTAACAGAGAAAACAGCCGAGGTGGCACAGACAAGCCAATCGAGCTTGTCATCGGAACAGAGAATCTTTCCCAAGAATGTCATAACATTTAGAAGCATCAAGTCAAAGACCAAGTGTTAATTTAACGTAAGGTAATTATCTGATATGGTGTTAGCCTCGTTGTAACAATGTATTGTACTTTACCGCCTTGTGAACCTAATGTTTAATATCACTCCAAAGTAACTAATTACAGTGCAGGCCGTAGGAATGAACACAAAGTCACCATGTGCCGGTGTTTGATTTTCTATTCAAGGGGTCAATCACCGCGACTGATCACCCTAAATCCCGATCAGGGATCATGAACACGGCGTCATCGCGATCCCCGGTGGTAATGTGTTCATCAAAATCCGCGGTGATCGTTTCTCCGTGAAACATCAAAGCAATTTGTCCGCCGCGAATCCTGATGATGCAGCCCCGGAGGGCCACGATTACATTCAGCCCTCGGTTTTACCTGTGGTGGTGTGGCTCTCAGTTGACCATTATCGACCCTTATCGTTGTACGTGTACCGATTTTTTTACCGCTAGCAGTCGAGACGATTGGTAGATTTTGTGACTTACATGCAAGTGTCCTATCCCTAATGTAAGACTCGAATTCGAAGTGATACGGTTCTCCGTGACGATCATGGGTATAACTAAATAAAAAAAACATCTGGATACCGTATAGTGAGTCTACGAAATTCCCTTAACGTCTCAATTGCTGCTGTTGATAAATGATGTGGTTTAAATGATCTGCAATTCAATACTTGTATATAGGCCTATGCATTTAGTCACTACTGATTTAGCTGACCTGTTTATAGATGGCGCTTTGTGCATGACCTCAGATGCCATGACCTCGGAGAGGCCACATAAGGGGCTCGTTATTTAGTGAAAGATCTCGTACTTATTTTTACGTGATCTAGCAAAGTCCTTAATTGCATAATTTAGTCATCACACATATCTGAAGTATATAGCTAGTAAGATGTCTGTTTGAGAAATTGATCCATATACGTGTACGACCTGTGACGGATGAGAAGACGATAAACATTGATAAGATCATTATTTGTCCTCGCGGGGACATAATGTATGTTTATTGTTTCGTAATTGTTTGAAGAAAACCAAATTTTATCCTGAATAATATAGCTTATAATTATTTCGTCTGACTTTTTGTAGCGGGTTTCATACATAGACTGTATAATTATTTAAACATTTCGTAGTTTAAATACACGACTTTAAAGACGTTGTGTGTTTTCTTACTATCATTATTATCAGGGACGTTCCGGGGTGGCTAATAGCATAGACATACACTTGGGCGCATTCAAATTACCGGTAGATATATAAATCCATGCTCATATTTTCCAAACTATATATACAGTAGTTAATCAACTTCATTATTTCATTAACAGCCAAATTGTCACAGCAAAATCATTATGCGAGGTCTCTTTTTTTTCGATTACATGCATGATTGGAATCTATGTGTGTATACTATAAATGTTGTGTATATTGTTAAATGGAAATTGTCAAATAGATATTGTTTGAAATACATAGAATACAGAATTATGTGTATGTATAGTCCGATGTGCTCTCTTTATTGTGAGAAAACAATACATTGGTGTATGTAATAAAGAAATCTATAAAATACATTTTAACATATTTCAATTAATTATAAGCATAACATGGGAATCTTTCCCGTCCCTTTTATTTTGGAAGCAAAACAAAATAACGTACTAACAATACAGACGTCACCATTACGATCAAGACCTAACGTCCAAACAATGTGAACTATTTCGTCCTTTCTCTATCTATAGACCAGTCTATTTTACGTCCAACGAAGCCTGATGATAGATCATGTAAAAAAAAAAAAAAAAAAAAATTGAAATTTTCCATTGAACTGGTAGGTAACAAAGGCGTTCCAGAAGAAAATATTTACCTTCTGTGAAGAGAATGTCGGAGATGAGTATATAATAGATATATTATATCATTATCGTGGTTTTGTTTTACGGCAATCATTGAAAATTCGCTAGGAAATAATATATTCCAAATCATTACCGTTTAAAACCAAATGAAATCAAACTGAATGATCTATTAAACGGATATACTTATAAATGAGTTATAAATGGTGTATCATTATTTTCTAGAAAAAAAATCTCTATATCGCGTAATATAATCATAATTGAAGTTAGTGAAAGCGATATAGATTAATTCTCTATACACAGAACAATTACATGCCGTGTAATTACCGTTATAGAAATGTTTTCACCAACTGTTAACACCTGTCAATCACATATTTTAATTACAATAGAGAGTATACCTGTTTCGCAATGACCCCATCGGACCCCTATGGGTTTTTTTTACCTGAGGGGAGTATATGTTGTTATCCAGAAGGATTTTAGGCTGTAGTTGGTCGATGTCTACTACCTGTATCTCACATCTTACTGTAGGATTTGTTTTGAAATAAATAAATGAAATTACACGTTTTAAATCGCAACAATTAGTGTTCGTGTATTATCTCAATAATTAATAACAAATACACGGGATAACAGCTACCGTAATTATTTAAGTAAATATAAACTAAATATTGTGAAATTATACCCTTATGTTTTGGGCGACACTCTCATAAATCCTAGCGTAAGACTTTTTTTACAGCCAATTAATTAGACAATAAATTGCTCTAATACCTGCATCGAATGGGGTGGACAGTTTACCTGATGACACACCATAATCAGGCACAGCCTACTATAGCTCCGCCCACATACTCTCAGATTTGTTGCCACAGGTGTGATTGACATGTCTAGATGATTTTTACAAAGGACATCGTCGAAGTTTTAATCGTTTGCTGATGTCACTGCACGTTAATAAAATTAATGTAAAGGCTATAAGCAGACATATAGATTCGCTTGTTATCGTACATTGATTGATATATTTAATCAGAAGACAGTTACCTGTACAATAGCAAACTCGTAGAGACTCGGCAAAAATCAGACACCGCAGATCGTTAGTACCGACCGCAGTGTAATTTAATTAGGGTGCATGTGATTATTTATTTATTACCATATGTCGTTCAATTAACGCATTAAAATCACAGACACATTGTTGACTTGAACATTACAATAAGCAGACATCTGTCTCCGGCCGTATCTTCATCTGTGTACCATTGTCGTGGTCATTTATTTGCTACATAAAATACTGTGTTATCGGACATAAACATAATATGTCGTTACTAAAACCAAAGACATATACATGTCTCTGCTAAAACATATATATCATGTGGCATAAAACTTACTTGTTGCTAGCCACATCGTCATTCACAATATAAAAGTGGTACGCATTCAGATATTTTCATTTATATTTATAACGTACCCGCATGTGAGCCCACAGGCGGTTGCATAGAAAATATTACTTTCATTTTTTTTTATGACAGTGGTATGTGTAATCTGTTAGCGCCTGTGGTAGGACTGTGATCTAAAGTTTTCTGGCTGCAGTTCAAAGGAACCTTGCAACTTACCTATGATAAAAATCACGACTTACCTGGCTGTGATCGGATGACATGCTGACAAACGGTGATGAGTACACAACTAAATTCACACATGTTCCTAATGATTTGATAGTTGTGTAATTGTCTGTAGCTAATTTCAGGTATCAAACGTCATTTTTTTCAGCGGTATTATCAAGCACTAGCAAGAAAATCAAAACCGAGAGTAATATGCATAGAAAAAATATTGGGAGAAAGATCATATGGTGGGTTAATTTATGTACAGTAAAACTCGGATAAGTCGAAGTCGACGGGACCGAGCAAAATATTCGACTTATCCGATGGTTCGACTTAACCGTGTCCGTTTGTATACGGAGACAAAACACCCGACTATCATCGTTTGTGTGCATGCAGAACTGGTGCTTGATAACATAGTCGAAAATAAGCAATAAATAATAACAAAGAAATTAATTAATTGTACATGATAACACTTATTCCTTTATCTAATAAACAATATTGTGCATAGTTACAGATCAAAACAAAGTTCATGCGTAAAATCATCTTTGACATAGATACGCGATTTACACACGGGAGTCGTACAATGACAGCATGTACATGTCTGTGATATTTAAATAAGACACACTAAAAAAAATCCTCATCCTTGCACATGTTTCACTTTGTATCCCTAAATGATCGTTTCTTTAAATATCGTTATTAATAATACCGAAGACGAGTTTAAGTTCTTTATACTAAGCCTTTCGGCTCAACTGTAGGCATATGAATATTCGAGGTACGGACAAAAGCCCCCCCCCCCCCCCGGACATTAGCCCCTAGGACAATAGCCCCTCCGGACAAAAGGCCCTTCACACTAATATTCATAGTACAAATGTATAACAAAATAATTGATCACTTTAGCCACATATTATTCATTGTTTTGTTAATTTTACGGGAGAAGTCGTTTATAAGTTGGTAAAATTTGCTGACTAATCCCTTTGTCATTTCTGTATATCAATAAAATATGTTTAAACTTAAACTACAACACGTGTACAGTGGACCCGCGATAATCCGGACGCCGATAGTCCGGAAAACTCACAGTCCGGACGGAAATGCACGGGAACGGATTTCCGTAACGTTATTTGTACTCACCAGTCCGGAAATTCGGATTCCGATTCCGGAAGCCCATTTTGGGAACGGAGCGTACTTTTCATTAGCAAATTTCCCTCAATAATCCGGACAATTTTTTCACCACGAGGAGAAAAAAATGTCGGGGCAAGTCACCCGTGTCGACAGCTGTACAGACTATCGCTTGACACTGTGCGTAGTCAATAGCGACCGCTGCCAGGTCATAGCCCCGGGTGTTTACCTGTGTTACAATGTGTAGCTTTTGTTTTTAGAACGGTACATTGCTTTTTCTCTACGACCTAAATGTTACAGTATTAAAGGATTTTATAGTATAGCCTGGTCTTGCTTTTTTCAACTTGACGTACAATATCTATGATATTTATTTTACAGACGGCAACTTTTATAAGAACACATATTTCTATTTCGTAGTTAGTAAGAATTTATGCACAAACATACAGTGCGTGATACGATAATTAATCAATCTCAAATACATGTAATAAATTTATGATCGGTAATTAACATCATTAACGCTTGTATTTGGTAAACATGGATATCGGCTTGTAACACTGTTACGTGAAACGACGACTCATTGAAAGATGCACGTTATTAATTACACACACATTTAGGTATTACGCAGTGATCACAAGAACTGGGTTGATTACACACAAATTAGTCAATAGTCGTCTGATACTTAATTAATTATATAAGCGTCACATTGTTAAGTGAATACGGGTTTAATAATTATCGGACATCTTGGGTAGTTCTCGCTGGTGTCGCGTACTTTTAAATAGATAGCTTGGGGTTTCTGGTACGTAAAAATCATAAAAAAAACATGGACTGATGGTAAGTTGTAAAATCCGGGTCTTTTATTGTATACATATATACCCTTACACATAGTGATATGTGATTATATACATGTATATAACAATTAATTTACTATTTACATCATAAACAATATCCTATCATAGATTTGTGCTGGAATTGCACATACAGACAATTCAACTACTAATAAAAGTAATACAACATATGTATGAGAAACATTATATGACTATACATAATTATTGGTTATTAAGCCATTCTAATTTTCTCTTCCTTGCAAATTTAATATATTTAGCAAGATTTGAGATATCATTTCTATTATTTCTTGTTAACAGCTCTATTAATTTGAACATGCTAGGTTTTCATAAAATTATGAGGTTTAATGCATTTCTTTCGTAATTAATACAAATAAGGACAATTTAAGATGAGATGAAATTGAATGGAGTGAAAATAGCCTTCATAGCGTAATTGACTTAATTACGTGGTGGTCTTAAAGTGTACCCGTAACGATTTGCTATTTCAAGCTTAAATGTGATTTAGGATGAAACTAAAAATGCTGAAAGGCCGACTTTCACAGCGACTTTAGTTTTAGAGTAATTGCGATTTTTCTCGAACCCAGAGCCGTTGACTACGTTTCGGTGACCTCTGACCTGTGACGCCAGAGGTTTAATGGGATCAGAGCCGTCATATAGGAAATATATATAGAAACACGTGCCTGCAATTAATGCGAATGAGACAACAATAATGAAAGTGCTGAATAAACTTTTTGACTTATATTTGTGAGTTAGTTAATAACAAATGTTACCGAAACTAAGGGCATATAATCTTCTATTATAACGTGCCATATACAACATGTAACATCTTATTAATTTTCTATTATAACGGGCCAAATACAACGTATATCATCTTACTCATTTTCTTTTATAACAGGTCGTATATAACATGTAAAATTTGAATAATTTTCTATTTTAACGGGTCGCTGTAACATATATGGCATTTGAATAATGGACCGTTTATAACGACTTACATCATATAGCCTTTATTATGAGGGCATTTGCGGGTTGTTACATACCAATATTTAAAATGTAAACTTTATTTATTTTACAACAATTGAGAAACAAGTTATATTAACTTATATTAATCACGCTTGTTGGCCCGGATGGAAGCGCGAGGGGTCTTACTGTGGGAGGAAACCGGAGTACCCCGGGAAAACCCACGTGGTCGGGCAGGTGACCCCATACCTTTTCACGTCCGATCGGGGAATCGCCTTGGTGAAAGGCAAGTGTGTTACCACTGTGCCACCCGACCACCCAATATTGATTTCGGTTATAATACTTCTAGTAACAGAAGTTTAAAATACAATTCATACACGATGTGAAATAAAAGTTAAAAAATTGGAACTTTTATTAGCCAAAACAGCAATAGATATGTTGCAAATACACTTGAAGATACCGTTATTTGTGATTTTCGGAAAGATTCATAGAGTAAATTTTCAACATCGTGGGTTTATGAATGAGGCAACTTAGGTTAATCATTCTATAGACAAACCTTTAAGATACCTTTTTTTTTCGCTTGAAAGGAAAACGAAACCCACTGAATTCCAAAAATAATATGTTTGATTTCAACAACTTAAAAATGCATTCCCTGTAGTAACACGCAATTCTTAATAAAATTCAAGCTCAATTTACGTACAACATGTGAAAGTATATCTTCGGAACTTTTTTGAAGTACATAGAAACCAAACGCGAGAACTCACAAGAATTACCTGCGTGTGCCGATTAGAACACCAGACACATGTAGTGCAGTGACAGGTGTGACGAGCTTGTGGATCATAATTTCACACCTGGTAATTGTTTAGCGGTTATACTAACCCACTCAATTCGTAATTCTCCGAACATGTTTCTAATCTTCTAAAGTCCTGTTTTAAGTGAAGATATGACTTGTGACCCACGAATGGAAAGTAAAACCACAATGATCTCGATCACTTCATACTAATGACACAATAACAAAACAAAAAAGAAATATAATGATAATAAAAAAGAAATAAATAAAATTTGAAAAATTCATACACGAAAATTATTGCGAGTTAATAAGTTTTAGTATTAATTATGATTAATCACGATGAACTAAATTGTATGTTTTCTATATATATATATATAACGGAGCGAAAATGATGGTTTTAATAAGAACCTATACTATGTACCTGTACATAAAGTATCAATTATATTATAATTGTTGCGAATCACTTTTATTTAATTTCAATGACAACGATCATATAAAAATTATATCTTTCTCAAGAATGTAATCGTCCGTTATCCCTGAGACCATGACATGTAAAATACCCTCGGGATAAAATCTGTATATGTAGAAGTTTGTTGCAGGCTCCAACACTGGTATTCATACGTGAGAGATTTAGTCTATTGTAGATCATGATGATTATAATATATTACTTTCTGAATTAAGTGTTCTCCATGACTTGAAGCGTGTTTTGTATAGAATATAATGCATAGATTTTATCTCGGCACTCGGCCAACCGATTTTGATGTGGTTCGCGACATCATTCTTTGGCTTTTACAAAAAATACCATGTTTGAATATCGTTTTTTTGTTCTTGGTACACTTTAACACGGAGTTTCACCACGTCAGCATTTGAATACCAAGAACTTTAACTCTGTACATGCATGTACCACTTGTGATATATACTGAAATGACTAACGTTTTATATACATGTATGACTAAAAACAAACACATTTTATGTTAGATATTTTATTAGAAGATGTTTTTAGATAATGCAATGAACTTTCTAAATACATGTCAAATACAATTTATATAATTCATATATATTCATAAATATATATGATCTCTAGCAATATAGTCTTTGGAAAACACATTTGATTGTGTCACATGGATTATAAAATAGAGAAATGCTTTAACAGCTTGATATTTAAATCACACGCTTCAGAAAAAAAAATACGTTGAAATTTTATTGTTATCACATGAACAAATCAGCAAATATGTTTTTTATCTTCTAAAAACCACTGTACTGTCTTCTTAAATAATGTTAAATAAATAAATTGTTTATTATCAAAAATACCAAAGAAACTGTGGATGTAATACCATGTACTGACTTTCGTATACGTGAAGTATCACTATCGAAATGGAGATCATTTACAAATCGTGTGCTTTTAACATGCATCTTATTGCCGTACTCAACAAGACTAACACCGTAACATGAATTAAATAACTTCCACAATTCCAATGATCGATGGTAAAATTATGGATTTATATACATGTATTTAACTCGTTATGGTCATAAACGTGATAAAACTAACTTTCTGATAGCAAAACTTTAAAAGAATAGTTATCATTTATTTGCAAATATATTTATCTGTAAAAGATTGATACATAGTAATAACAAGACATTTCGTAACTGTCTTGTAAATCTTACCTGTGCATGGAGAATGACTTGTCAATCATTCTTATCAACCAATGAAATACGCGCAAAGCCTTTCCGCGGCGTTTGATTGACAGCAACAATGCTCACTGAGGTGTGACGAACTTCAGTGTCGTCTGCTTTGTATAAGGTGACTTGTCAATCCAACCGATGAAATTCGTGTACGGCCAGGTACCCATTTCTATTGCGTTTGATTGACAGACAGCCAAGATGGATACTATCCACCAATGACGGCTATCATGTTGATTCATCACAAAATGAAAACGTGTTGTATTCTATAAGACGCTACGTAATAAAATGTACAAGTATTATGATTTTATAAAATCATTGAAATAACATTTTTGATAAAAACAGTAACCATAAAATAGGCCAGAGTAAAAAAAAAATACTCAGTGACATGATATTAATGTGAAGACATGAAACAGCCGGAACATTTAACACCCATATTATATGGATGCCCTAAGATACGATATATTGCAGGTTTTTGACTATGCAACCAGTATCATTACACATAATAAGTGTTATTCCCACTTTTGATCAGTTTCATAGGTGGAATTAGCCAGAGTTTCTATTGGCCTCCTCTGGCACACTACGATATGAAAACGTGGAATTCTCCGACAGCTGACATGTGGCATGTCGCTAAGATTTTGGTCCTAATACAATAAAATCCTGAATGACATAACACTTACATATATGGATAAATGAGATATTTATTTACCCCAGTATACCCATTTAGTCCCATCTAGGTGTTTAATTCAGTCCTTATAGACCCTCGCTTTACTCTAGTCAATATTTCATTCTGGATTCTGCCATGTTGCTAACTATACATTGTAGGTCGCGGTCGGCCTAATTACCTAATCCATGTGCGATGCTACAACTTTTATTTCTATAGATTTTACCGCTTATAATTAAGAAATTATGAATTTTTGAATTTAATATAACAGGTTTTGTGAAATAATAAGCTTAGTTTTCTTGATTTAAACTACGTTAGAAGAAAAACACAATAAATTATATGTGGTCTTTTCGGTCCATTGCGTTCCGATTCGGGTGGTTAGTCGTACTGTCACTTACAAAATGGCAGGTCAACAGCGTGAAATTTTGACTAGCGTAAAGCAAGGGTCTATACTGACGAAATAAAACACCTAGGTGGGACTAAATGGGTGTTCTGGGGGTAAATACATATCTCATTTATCCATATTGGTAAGATACGTGTGATTTCACACCGGTTTTACTGTATTTACACCTTACATCTTAGCGGCACCAAACGGTGACGGGAAATTCCATGTTTTCATAGAGTAGTGCGCTCTGGCCCTACAGCAGACATGCAAATTATATCCTTACTTGGATGAAAGTTGTTCGAAATGTTCATCAATCCGTGATTCTTACATCTACTACACAAGAAATAACTTCCATCAAATCTACTTTCTTTTACCGGTCAGCAACACACAGCGGAATCTTTACAGTTCTTTATATCTAAATATACTACACATTATCTATGTCCCCTCTAGACTACGACTATAGTGACAAAATAAAATAAAATATCACATATTTTCAAGCTAAGTAAAACTGATGTTTAATTCTACGGCATTTATAAGAGCTGGAAACAATTAAAACCAATGGTAAATGTAAAGTTTCAATTACGTTATACCGTACGTCCCTGGTCACATCGATCATAGCGTTGATAGGTATCAGTTATATACATGTAGTTAGCCTACTCCATATCGATCCATATTACAGGTAAATTTTATCGCATGAGTAAGCACCGATGAGTCCTGCTGATCCACTGTGATTCTCTGTGATCCTCAGTGTCTCGATTGCGGAGGTTCACCGCGGCACGCTTGGTCACCGCGATCTTTGATGATTTAACCCCGGTGATTGATTGGCATAATTGGTCTATCACTAGGAAACACGGTGATTATTTCTCCATGTACACTCGTCACCATAAATCGCGGTGTGGGGGTAGAAGTATTAAAAGCTACGGTCCTTACTGTATGTTTACAGGACTGACAAACTACACACCATATGTACTCTACATGGCCTCAGACCACACTTATACTTCTGGGTCGTTCTACTTAACATTCAAACTCAGTCACATTGCTTGGTGTCAGTACAGTGTACATGTTTTACTCTCTTTGATCATACCGCAGCTTCCCAAAACACACATACGCACTCACCACATGCATGCATGTCGCATGCACGGGAGGCCGTCCGTAAATGACCTTAGCTGTTAATAGGACGTTAAACAAAATAAACCAAACCAAACCAATCTCTTTGATACTCTAGATTTCCACATCACTGTACCTCCAGGGGACCCTTGACCACTTGACCACTATAATTACCTGATTACTACTAAATAAGTGACCTCCAAATGTGTCCATGTAATTATTTCTTCTAAAAACTTTCAGAATAAAAAAGTTAGACATACTAATAAGAGCGCAGCTCATCGCGCCCAAAGGGCGCGAGAGCAAAGCTCTCTTTAAGACAACACATGTATAAGCTATATTTCCAATAAATTCTATATCCTTCAACTTTGAAATCTTGTCCCGCGGGAAAAGTCTCGCACCTCCAGTAGAGGCGGCCATGTTTGAAATCTCGTTCCCTACACGACGAGATCTAAATGATTTTTTCTCTCTTGTCGAAACAAGTAACTGAAAGATAGTTCAAATCACTTAAAAGTTACCATTTCAATTTTCCTATTGTCTGACGAGGTAAATGTATTTTGCGAATTTGATTGACTTGAGATCATGATATCGTTGGTTACCTAAATCGGGACCTTCCTACGTTCGGTGCTGATCAAATATTGGATGCGAGAGTAGAATAAGGGTTTATTTTGCTGCATATGTGCATGATATAGAACAGTTTTCAATTGTATTATCATTGGATAACAACATTATAAGCTCAACTTTCCAGGTTACAACCGAAAACCCTGAAATATTACTGAGTTGAACATCCCATTCAGAATGGTGCTGTCGTTAAGCGTGACGTCATAAGAATTCAACATCAAAGATTATGCCAAGGATTCCTGCGCTTTCTCAGCGCATATATTTTAAGAGTTTTTCGTCTTCCATATGTCTGAAATATGTGATAATTTAAGGGAACCAATTCAATATCTTCTGTATTTTCTTAGTGTGTATAGACTGTATTAACTGCAGTAGTTGCTGCAAATTTTTGTCATAAAACCTTATCAAAACTTGTATTCAAATACATATGTAATAAAATACAGTTCATAATTTTAAAAATATTTTACTGTGTCGATGTCTTTACACCTTGAACTTGAATTGCTGGATATTATGATTAACAAGGCATTGTAAAAAGGAAAGGATAAGTTATCATTGTACAATGTACAGTGTGTATCAAAGCATTTACGTGAATGAGGAGTTTCCATTCTGTTTGTATTAGTCTAACTTTCCAAAATCTATGTGATGTTCAATTACAAACTTCCACATTATAGTTCTCATGGTATAAGTATACAGTGAGGACATTAAGTATACCCAGGGCTTTTTCTCACTCGTTTGGGAAAGGGCCTTTTTGTCTCATTTTGGGAAGAAAATTGTTGAATTGGGAAAGTTTTTTTCAGGAGTGAACTGCAAATTTTGGGAATTTGGCTAAAATATGTAATAATTTCAATTGGGAATGGGGCCCATTAACGGCCCCAAAAAGCCCCCAGAAAAAGCCCTGATACCAAACATTCACAGGAGAAAACAGACTTTGTCATTTGGTTCTTTATGTGGAAAATGAAGCCCACTCACCTTCAGATTTAAATAAAAACATTGATGTTTATAATATATCTTAAATAATAGTTAAAGCGAGTGATTTTGCTTCTTGTTGCTACAAACATTTACTTTGATATGCTAATATATGCCCTTGCTTCAATAAAAACAAAAATACCAAACCCCTACACGTGCATAAAATGAAAGATATAGATAAACGTCGCTAGTTTTGATTGTAAGTATAGTTTATAGTGATACGATTGCCTTCTAGCATCGCGTTAGTCCCCTTTAGCTCAGTCGGTAAAGCAACTGTCCAGTAAAACCGTGGTCGCGGTTCGATGACGGTGGAGGCACATTACTTGCTGTTCTGTTACATCGGTTAACCACTCCAAGTGCAAGCTATATAGAAATGAGAGGCTTCGTTGGGGATAAAAACTGGGTTAATGTGCGTTCGGGTTGAACACGTTTGAAAAGTGAGTAGTGAGGCAATTTTCAGTTTTAAATTGTGTACATAGCGATTTCTAGTGGGGGATTTCCCTTTAGCTCAGCTGATAGAGCGTCGGACCAGTAAGCAGAGAGTCGCAGGTTCGATCCCCTGTGGAGACCATATATTCTCTTTCCCGTTATATATGAAAATCTTGTTGTATCGTCTGCCCTTTTACGTTGTTAGTAGCATATGAAATGTGGCAGTAGAATAGTGATGCCATTATTCAGTGCACATGTCATCACGGACGGGATATGACATGTACGATCATTTGGAATTTGGAAACTTAAGACAATGACAGTCACATCGGGACAAACAATAAGAATTTCAGGTGATATACGAATTGATGTAATACATCGTTAATTTTAAAAGGTGTTTACTTGTTATTTTTTTAATGGGGGATGGATGTATAATTAACAGTCTATATGACATTGTATTGGATTAGGACTTAATATTTGCCTTGTTTTAGTTTGTAGCATATTTTGCAGACGCGTTGTGTCATTTTTTAAATCAACACCCCCCCCCCCCCACCAAAAAAAAAAAATAAATAAATAAAAGAAAATATGGTACATGTTCTTAGACTGTTATTCTCATGTCCCTGTGTTTCCTTCTTGATTAACGGTGAGTCAGGTGATTATAGCTGCGCTCTTCTAAGGCTTTGCCTTCATTCATATTATTCACTAATAATTTCATTTTGTATGAAACACGCATTTTCATTGGCTGAAATAATTTTGTTATACCTCCATAACAAAATTTTTGACGTTGCGAAATGTAACGTCATTTTTGATTGGCTGATGACGTTGCGTAATAATTTATCACAGAAAAGAGTTCGCCAAAGAAAGTGAAATATCTTGGTGTGTATAAGACAAAATTAAATTATAAGAATTAACATTAATTATTTATCTGTTATACATGTAGTCATAACATAAAAAACTGGAGTGTACTCTCTTCATTAACCACTTCACGGTTTATTTAGAGTACACTCCAGTTTTTGACACAGGGGTAACCCTGAGTCATAGGGATCGGTACGAAAAGCGGAAATGGCAGTGGTAAAAAGACAGGTACTGCCCTCTACCGGGCTCTCTGAACAATATTACAATACACAATGTTTGCTTCTGCTGAAATAATTACTGTAGTTAATGTGGTTCCTATAAATTAGTCATAATCATATTATTATAACATCATTTCTTTCTTATTTTATTGTCTAAGTATGTTTTTGTGTGTTTGATGTTTACTTTCGAAGCTAAAAGCTAACCTGCCATACTGGATATATATGTTATCGTAGGGTTGACCTACATAGTAACTTCACTTCGGTTCCGATTGTGTAATAAATACACAACACTGCAAATTGCCGGTAATACGCCAAGTTACCTTGGATTCATATATTCGACGTAGAAGGTAGAAGTATTGAAGTGATGGGGAAAGATTGACGTGTAAATATGGACTTCGAAAGATTACCGATAGAATTAGTGCCAGTTAGTCCGCGCTATTTTTAGATCTATGGAGTTTTGTTTGTACAACATACTGAATCGGCCCGGATATTAAATCCGGAAAAAAATATAAGTGGCCTAATTTATTTACTCATTATTTTATTTAAACGCTAAAAGCGTGTAAATTTACGCCACTTTGTGTGTAGCTTTTATTAGAAATATCTTTTAATTATTGTGTTTACTTTATTAAATGGAATATCACAGTTTAAATGTATCCGGACATTTGACCAGGTCGCTGGTTTGTGTGTCAGTTTTGCCTTGTGACCCGTATGTTCATCGCATCTTCTTTACCGTCGTAGACTTTCTTTTGCGATTGTAATATAGAATCTACCTGATCAGAATACTATGCAATGCGATAATTAGATATTGGTAGCTATTTTCAGAGATGTGTGCTGTTGTGAAAATGCAAACGATGCGGTTAACGTGGGATTTTTCCCACGCCGTTAGGTGGCAGGCTTTTTTCAACACTTCGTGTACGGACTTACCTGTTTGGAATTGGGTCAAAATTAAAACAAAAACACACCAGAGAAGGCTAATACATAATACCTTTATTAGAATTTATCAACAGTGAACTAGGCAGGGGAGACCTTGCATTGTTTTCTCATTCAACAAAACATTTCCGTTTTTAATTGGCCTGAGCAGAATTTCGAACTCGAAAAGATCGATACCAGTACTATACTGTACTGTCAGTGGTGATATTTTACAGCGGTACTTCGCTGTCATTGATGATTTCTGATTGTGTAATCATACTGCCTACAGACAAGCATAGATATATATATATATATCCTTTTGAATAGAATAACACCCCGTAATAATGATATAATTTCGTTGTGACAAATGCCTAATTAAATGGGATATCAACACTTTAATTTGTATAATTTTATGAGTTGACATTTTAATCTAGATTAAAACACCTGATACACATGAATTTCATTTTTAAAAAAAGTCAATTTTTAGATATATGCAAATTTTATATCTCAAATCTAGATTATAGTGTACAGAAAAATAGAATAGAAATAAGAACCGACCTATATCTACCGTAATTTTTTGACATTCTATTTTTATTAGGCATATAGCTGATTAGTCATAACGTTGCCATACCAAATAAACCCAATAGGATAAAATAAATGAAATGTGGTCTAGATCTTGCACAAAAAAACATTGCCTCTAATTCTAGCTTTTAGAGCCACAACCTCTTGCATCTTTGCTAACTAAGATATGTTTCAATGCTGCTACATGTACAGTTCATCCAGTTGGGCATTCTGATTTTGAAATTGATGATTTGATATCATCAATTTCAAAATTAAGTAAGTTATAGCTACATTCAGATCACACTAACATAAATTAACATTAAATATACATACCGTATTTGACCTAATAAGGGCGCAGGGCGCGGGTAATTGACAGTGGGGGCGCCCTTATTAAGATTAGTTATTCTGAAGTTTTATGAAACAGACTATACCTTATAGCAGAATACCCAAGGTTGTGGAAACGGTTAAATATTCAGTCATAAAAATATTCCAGATGAAGATATCTATTCATTATCATATATTAAGCTTAAACATGACTTGAATACTCCTGTAAACTTGTAAACCATGCCAGCTGATCTTTAGACCAGAGAACGTGTGTTCCACCATTTATGTTCAAATGGAACTCTTTTGTGTTCTATTTATAGAAACAGGTGATTTCCCAGATCATATTAGACATCGTTTTCTTTGACCTAATAATTAATTTACAATGTCTTTTACTAGCTTTCTGTTCTGAACAAAAGTTATTTATCAACAAGAATGAAGTCTTTACTTTATCTTCAAATAAAGATGGTAAGTTATTATTTACATGTGTGTTTAGTTTTGGGTGCTCTTTGCACTGACATGTCATCTGTAGCCTGTAGGAATACACAAAATGTGGCGAAAACATGTGTTCCAGTTACTTAATTTGCTGAAGAAAATTGAACACATAAAGTAGCAAAATATTTCACATGAATTATTACTTTTGAACACCATTTTGACACTCAATCAAAGATTTATTTCCTTGAAAAAAGGTAGGGGCGCCCTTATTAGGGCAGGCGCCCTTATTAGGTCAAATACGGTACATATGTATCATGCAGTTACAGTTATGTATATGGTACATACACTATTGTGGAGAATATTTGATGTAATGTACTTACAAAAAAATATAAGTTAAAAACAAAATTCCACTTCAAATTGATTTGAACTGTACATGTGAATGAATGTGTTTTTTATAGATAATTTGTAGCTACACAGTATGGAGTGTAAACATATAACATAGAGTGAAAATCATGCTCACTCTAATGAGCGATTAAGAAACTGTCACAAGTCTGAGCTGATATGAGCATGTAATTCTAAGTTTTGAATGCTAATTATAATTTAGTTTGATGTGCCCGCCAGTGATGCCAATTAATGCATATGCCGTATATATAATGGTATACCCTGGCCCCTGCCCTGTCTACATCCGCATTCTCGAGCATACCCAGGTGTTTTTTTGTACTTATATATTAATTACACAATTGAATATGTTTTAATGGAAATGAAGTGCTTATATATTAATTACACACACTGGGAGACACGAATGTACTAGTTTTTTAGCCCACCATCATCAGATGGTGGGCTATTCAAATCGCCCTGCGTCCGTGGTCCGTGGTCCGTCCGTCCGTCCGTAAACAATTCTTGTTATCGCTAATCCTCAGAAAGTACTGAAGGGATCTTTCTCAAATTTCATATGTAGGTTCCCCTTGGTGCCTAGTTATGCATATTGCATTTTGGGAGTGATCGGAAAACAACATGGCCGACAGGCAGCCATCTTGGATTTTGACCATTGAAGTTTGTTATCGCTATTTCTGAGAAAGAGCTGAAGGGATCTTTCTCAAATTTCATATGTAGGTTTCCCTTGGTGCCGAGTTATGCATATTGCATTTTGAGACCGATCGGAAAACAACATGGCCGACAGGCAGCCATCTTGGATTTTGACAATTGAAGTTTGTTATCGCTATTTCTAAGAAAGTACTGAAGGGATCTTTCTCAAATTTCATATGTGGGTTTCCCTTGGTGCCTAGTTATGCATATTGCATTTTGGGACCGATCGGAAAACAACATGGCCGACAGGCAGCCATCTTGGATTTTGACCATTGAAGTTTGTTATCGCTATTTCTGAGAAAGTACTGAAGGGATCTTTCTCAAATTTTATATGTAGGTTTCCCTTGGTGCCTAGTTATGCATATTGCATTTTGGGACCGATCGGAAAACAACATGGAGGACGGGCAGCCATCTTGGATTTTGACCATTGAAGTTTGTTATTGCTATTTCTGAGAAAGTACTGAAGGGATCTTTCTCAAATTTCATATGTGGGTTTCCCTTGGTGCCTAGTTATGCATATTGCATTTTGGGAGTGATCGGAAAACAACATGGCCGACAGGCAGCCATCTTGGATTTTGACCATTGAAGTTTGTTATCGCTATTTCTGAGAAAGAGCTGAAGGGATCTTTCTCAAATTTCATATGTAGGTTTCCCTTGGTGCCGAGTTATGCATATTGCATTTTGAGACCGATCGGAAAACAACATGGCCGACAGGCAGCCATCTTGGATTTTGACAATTGAAGTTTGTTATCGCTATTTCTAAGAAAGTACTGAAGGGATCTTTCTCAAATTTCATATGTGGGTTTCCCTTGGTGCCTAGTTATGCATATTGCATTTTGGGACCGATCGGAAAACAACATGGCCGACAGGCAGCCATCTTGGATTTTGACCATTGGAGTTTGTTATCGCTATTTCTGAGAAAGTACTGAAGGGATCTTTCTCAAATTTTATATGTAGGTTTCCCTTGGTGCCTAGTTATGCATATTGCATTTTGGGACCGATCGGAAAACAACATGGAGGACGGGCAGCCATCTTGGATTTTGACCATTGAAGTTTGTTATTGCTATTTCTGAGAAAGTACTGAAGGGATCTTTCTCAAATTTCATATGTGGGTTTCCCTTGGTGCCTAGTTATGCATATTGCATTTTGGGACCGATTGGAAAACAACATGGCCGACGGGCAGCCATCTTGGATTTTGACCATTGAAGTTTGTTATCGCTATTTCTGAGAAAGTACTGAAGGGATCTTTCTCAAATTTTATATGTAGGTTTCCCTTGGTGCCTAGTTATGCATATTGCATTTTGGGACCGTTCGGAAAACAACATGGCCGACAGGCAGCCATCTTGGATTTTGACCGTTAAAGTTTGTTATTGCCATTTCTGAGAAAGTACTGAAGGGATCTTTCTCAAATTTCATATGTAGGTTCCCCTTGGTGCCTAGTAATGCATATCGCATTTTGGGACTGATCGGAAAACAACATGGCCGACAAGCAGCCATCTTGGATTTTGACAATTGAAGTTTGTTATCACTATTTCTCAGAAAGCACTGAAGGAATCTTTCTCAAATTCCATATATATAGGTTCCCCTTGGTGCCTAAATCTTAAATTTTATATATAGGTTTCCCTTGTTTGAAAAGTACTAGAGGTTTCTTCTGAGTTTACACAGATTAGTAAGACTTAGAAGAAGAGAAAAGTAGAGAAAAGATCAATCTGACATGGAACCTATAAAGAACATTCAATGGTGGGCGCCAAGATCCCTCTGGGATCTCTTGTTCATATTTTCTACTAATTCTGAAATTTTCACCAATTTTACCAAAAAAGATCTAATTTAACCCAACCCAGTCCATTTTTTCAGCAACGTATCTAATTATGAATTTTCATGGCTAATTTTCGACGGTCAAAGCTAGTTCTGTGAATCGTATCCAATTTAACATGACCACCGTCTAATTCTATCGAGCTATCTAGAAATCATGAACTTTACACTATTTATTTCATGACTATCTAAAAGTTTCTTACAACGACGAGATTTTCCCCGACAGTCTAGAAATGTCCGACAGGGTCTATTTTGTTCTCCATTGACGCTAATTCTGCTCCTCGAATCTAATATTGACGAAGCAATCCAGTTTTCGTGAAAATCGCCTAATATTAAACGTCATGACGAATATTGCGAGATTCGCCTCGGGCGGTTCTGTCGCGCGGCAATACCAGCACTGCCAGCCGTAGACTACTTTACCTGGACAGCAGCCATCCGTGACCATCGAGTCCCGTGGCTAGCTTCGACTTGGGAGCGCTCAGCCGTGAAGCGGTCCTACCGTAATCACCTATACGGTGTCGGTACCAACTCGAATTAAGTGTTCAAGCTATAAATATGCGATACATACACGATAAGATACATACATTATGTATATCACATGATGTATATCTATATTTCTGATATCACATACGATACATTCACTTTTTTTGCAGATTGTTCCAGTTAAATTTTCATTAAATGTGCTGCATGTACATCAATATCATAAGACACCTGAAAAAATAAAAGTATTACATTCACAATACGACGATTACATATTTATTGTTATTCAATTGAGGCAAATTTTGTATCAATAAACGACTAAGTTGCGTACTTACCGTACGTTTAAATCTGTTTTTACCCCAGAATCATATATATATACTGTTGTAAATTTTAAGCATAGGCAAACGTTAGCCAAGTTCCGTTGTGGTAATTTGAAATTGAAAATAGAGACAGGCCGGTATTCTCGTCCTCCCTTAGCATTACATGAGAGGAAATGTATTTTATGTCAGTCAGGATTAGTAGAAGACGAGCGCCATTTTTAGCCCACCATCATCAGATGGTGGGCTATTCAAATCGCCCTGCGTCCGTGGTCCGTCGTCCGTCCGTCCCTCCGTCCGTCCCTCCGTCCGTCCGTCCGTCCGTCCCTCCGTCCGTAAACAATTCTTGTTATCGCTATTTCTGAGAAAGTACTGAAGGGATCATTCTCAAATTTCATATGAAGGATCCTCTTGGTGCCTAGTTATGCATATTGCGTTTTGAGACCAATCGGATAACAACATGGCCGACAGGCAGCCATCTTGGATTTTGACAATTGAAGTTTGTTATCGCTATTTCTGAGAAAGTACTGAAGGGATCTTTCTCAAATTTCACATGCAGGTTCCCCTTGGTGCCTAGTTATGCATATTGCGATTTGAGACCAATCGGAAAACAACATGGCCGACAGGCAGCCATCTTGGATTTTGACAATTGAAGTTTGTTATCGCTATTTCTGAGAAAGTACTGAAGAGATCTTTCTCAAATTTCATATGTAGGTTCCCCTTGGTGCCTAGTTATGCATATTGCAATTTGAGACCAATCTGAAAACAACATGGCCGACAGGCAGCCATCTTGGATTTTGACAATTGAAGTTTGTTATCACTATTTCTGAGAAAGTACTGAATGGATCTTTCTGAAATTTCATATGTAGGTTTCCCTTGGTGCCTAGTTATGCATATTGCGATTTGAGACCAATCTGAAAACAACATGGCCGACAGGCAGCCATCTTGGATTTTGACAATTGAAGTTTGTTATCACTATTTCTGGGAAAGTACTGAATGGATCTTTCTGAAATTTCATATGTAAGTTTCCCTTCGTGCCTAGTTATGCATATTGCGTTTTGAGACCAATCTGAAAGCAACATGGCCGACAGGCAGCCATCTTGGATTTTGACAATTGAAGTTTGCTATCACTATTTCTGAGAAAGTGTTTAAGGGATCTTTCTCAAATTTCATATGTAAGTTTCCCTTGGTGCCTAGTTATGCATATTGCATTTTGAGACCAATCTGAAAATAACATGGCCGACAGGCAGCCATCTTGGATTTTGACAATTGAAGTTTGTTATCGCTTTTTCTGAGAAAGTACTGAAGGGATCTTTCTCAAATTTCATATGTAGATTTCCCTTGGTGCCTAGTTATGCATATTGCGATTTGAGACCAATCTGAAAACAACATGGCCGACAGGCAGCCATCTTGGATTTTGACAATTGAAGTTTGTTATCACTATTTCTGGGAAAGTACTGAATGGATCTTTCTGAAATTTCATATGTAAGTTTCCCTTCGTGCCTAGTTATGCATATTGCGTTTTGAGACCAATCTGAAAGCAACATGGCCGACAGGCAGCCATCTTGGATTTTGACAATTGAAGTTTGCTATCACTATTTCTGAGAAAGTGTTTAAGGGATCTTTCTCAAATTTCATATGTAAGTTTCCCTTGGTGCCTAGTTATGCATATTGCATTTTGAGACCAATCTGAAAATAACATGGCCGACAGGCAGCCATCTTGGATTTTGACAATTGAAGTTTGTTATCGCTTTTTCTGAGAAAGTACTGAAGGGATCTTTCTCAAATTTCATATGGAGGTTCCCCTTGGTGCCTCTTTATGCTTATTGCATTTTGAGATCAATTGGAAAACAATATGGCCGACAGGCAGCCATCTTGGATTTTGACAATTGAAGTTTGTTATCGCTATTTCTGAGAAAGTACTGAAGGGATCTTTCTCAAATTTCATATGGAGGTTCCCCTTGGTGCCTCTTTATGCTTATTGCATTTTGAGATCAATTGGAAAACAATATGGCTGACAGACCGCCATCTTGGATTTTGACAATTGAAGTTTGTTATCTCTATTTCTCAAAGTACTGAATGGATCTTGCTCAAATTTCATAAGTAGGTTCCCCCTGGTCCCTTGTATTGCATTTTTGGACCAGTCTGTCCTCAAAACAACCTGGCAAACAAACAGCCATTATCGTTAAATCTCAAATTTCTTATATAGCTAGGATTCCCTTGTTTGAAAAGTACTGGAGGGATGTCTCAATTTGCACAGATTAGTAAAATGAAGGGAAAAGTAGAGAAAAGATCAATCTGACATGGAACTTATGAAGATCATTCAATGGTGGGCGCCAAGATCCCTCTGGGATCTCTTGTTTAATTGACTGTGAGTTTTATTCAGATATTAGGCGAATTTTATTTAGTGAAGCAAGCAATTATTGTCCAAACTTTTTAGAATTAAACCCATATGAACAATTTCATTATCTTATGACAAGTGATGATCTTCAGCCTATTTTAGCTTCTTCACTCTATCTGATGTATCGCAGAAGATCCTGTTTTACCTATATTTAACAGAACTTTTTACTATATTGTGTCTCATAAGTCTGAATGTGAATAAAATTTTAATGCAACTTGTAAAGTTTTTATGACTTCTACTGTATTTTATATATCTGTAATATTGACACGTGACACGTTAATAAAATATTTTGTATTGTATTGTATTGTATTAATAAAAGAAAGAATATTGTATCGAAAACCTCTTGTCATCCACTTCACAAGGACACTTGGACAGTTGTTGATTACAAGGCCTGGGGCATTTCTAAATTGAACCTGCTGGTTGGCTTCCTGCCTTAGGCGAGAGCACAGGTAAATCCCCGCCCCCTTTTTGGGATGAACTATAAGCTGGTTCTGTATTTAACATGACAAGTATATTAGTCCTACAATATAAGACTTCGAAGGTACAAACGTTATCTTTTACGTTTATTGTCGGGTATCAACATTTTTGTTATTTGCCGAACCTCTAAGTACATCTTCTTTGGAACAGATGCCTGCATCAGAGACCTATATATCCACTATATACGTCCCTGGTTATATATAGAGGAATATTGTAATTACCAATGGGTTACACTATCCGAGCTCTAATATATACAAGCTTACTAATAAGAAAATTTGAAACTGTATGTATCACATCGATGAGATTAGAGACTTGTGATATACAAGTCTCTGATGAGATATAGAAAAACAACTAAACTATAAATCCTATATAGTGTCTCCGATATTCTATAGATGTTTCTTACTGAATATTGAACTGTTTTTTATTATCCATACATTTATAATGACGCCGAGGGTATAATATGTATGCATTTCATGTAACATGTTGAAACCGACTTCTCTGTGCATATTTTGTTGTGTATAGTGTGACCAGTATAGTCATTATGAATCAAACATGAAATAGAAGATTTGTAAAAAAAAAAAAAAAAAATGTGTTGAACTATCATGTCTTACGTTTGACATAAAGAAAACAACTGTGTTATATAATAAAATCTTTCAATTCAATTCAATTCATTTATTACTTTAAACCTTACGGTTTATCAGTAGTATTATCAGCAAAGCGTCGTCGTTCCAAGCCGATGTTTTTAATTCAATTTGTGAAACACCTGATAATAATAATATGTTTATAATATGAACTTATGGGCCGTATGGCCTAAAGTCAATAAAGAATTTGAAATTTGATAAAACGTTTCGTGTTATTAAAGATATTCTTTCCTTATATATGATCAGTGATAATCCTATATAGCTTTATGGATTCGTACGTGCTAACTTCGGAATAACATATATTGATATCAGAGAATTTTGAAATTGTGTTTTACAGCACGTTCTAGATATCGCCTGAATTAGCTGTTTTTGTTTTCACTCTTATCAGTTTCTATGTTTGCAATATGACTACACTATTGTATACTCCACACACCACTCATTCATTCGATATTACCGCTCAGAAATGTCATAACATCTGTATCGTCATTACATTGTATATTGATGCTGTCTATCTTTCGTTAAATTGCATTTTAAAAATAGTGAAGATAAAGAATTGTATTCTGTCATTTTCAGCATGCTTATAAGTCGTAAGGATTGAATTGAATAAACATTTTAAACAAAAAAAGACCGGTCTATAATCCTTTAATTGATTCGATCGCTGTATAGAAAACCAAGGTACCGTTACAAAAACTAAATTGTACGGGTTAATGCCGGTGTCATATAAGATAAGTATCCCCCATAGGATTTGTATCCGGATACTAAAACTGGCCATAGGATTTGTATCCCCCCCATAGGAAAAGTATCCCCCCTATTCATACGAAACCTTATCTGTATATGGGTGTTCAATACAATGAATTTATATACTAGAAAGTATTAATGAACTCTTTTTTTGATAATTGGAGGATTAAAGGAGTTTTTAAGATATTGGGAGAATAGACTGCAGGGGTGTATGTTTTATATACAGACTTATCTATTTAATCATGACATGTCAATTTAAGTGACAGCAAATATGATATAAACAATTTGCAGTGGTTCCCTGTTCACTTTTATATATGTGTTCCTCTCTGCATAACTGGTGACTCTTACACCTAGGTGTATATAATGATTGTCATCAAAGACAATTAGGGAGGGGGTGGTGAGCAGTCATGCATGGGGTCAGGGTGTGATGTACACACTATCAGCAGGATGGCCATGGACTTGACAGGTGTGAATTTATTGTGGATGATGTGTGTTATGACAAGCATTTTTTTTTTTAAAGTCTTAAACTTATAAATATTAGGATTTGGTTTGGTTTAAAGAAAATAGCTCATAGAGATTTAGGTTTTTTTTTATTTAAACATTTATTACCATTATTATATTGTCCATATTTCTTTAGTATTATTTATTATTATATATAATCTATAAATATAAGTTATTACCTAGTGCTGTGTGATATAAATGAATATTTAATAATGGCTTTGATTTATTAAAGGTATATATATATATACATACCATTTTTTCCAATTTCCAGAAAGACATGGATTTTTACATCAACAATTAAAAAAAAATTAAGTTTTTGCTGGTTCCTTTCAATATGGTTTTTTCACAACTTGACAAGATAAATAATGGATGCATACAATATTAACAAAACAAAAATAATCTATCTTTTAACATCCTTTCTTTAACATAAATATGCTTATTTCTATAGCCATAGCATTTGTATCCCCTCATTTGTTAATTAATTAAGTTAATTTCTATAGCCATAGGATTTGTATCCCCCCTACTTTATGTCATTTAATCTGTTTTCTATAGCCATAGGAATTGTATCCCCCCCTACCTTATGTCATTTAAGCTGATTTCTATAGCCGTAGGAATTGTATCCCCCCTACTTTATGTCATATTAGTTGATTTCTATACCTTAGGATTTGTATCCCCCCTACTTTATGGCATTTAATCTGATTTCTATAGCCATAGGATTTGTATCCCCTACTTTATGTCATTAAATAAAAAAAAAGGCTTATTTCTATAGCAATAGGATTTGTATCTCCCAACTTTATGTCATATACCAGGGTAAGTTGATTTCTATAACCATAGGAATTGTATCCCCCCAACTTATGTCATTTCAAGATGATTTCTATAGCCATAGGAATTGTATCCCCCCTACTTTATGTCATTAAGGCTTATTTCTATAGCCATAGGATTTGTATCCCCACTACTTTGTCATTTAATCTGTTTGCTATAGCCGTAGGAATTGTATCCCCCCTAATTTATGTCATATTAGTTGATTTCTATACCATAGGATTTGTATCCCCCCTACTTTATGTCATTTAATCTGATTTCTATAGCCGTAGGGATTGTATCCCCCCCTACTTTCTGTCAGTTAAACTGATTTCTATAGCCGTAGGATTTGTATCCCCCCTACTTTTTGTCAGTTAAACTGATTTCTATAGCCATAGGATTTGTATCCCCCCTACTTTTTGTCAGTTAAACTGATTTCTATAGCCATAGGATTTGTATCCCTTCCTCTACTTATAGTCATATTAGTTGATTTCTATAACCGTAGGAATTGTATCCCCCCTACTTTGTCATTTAGGCTGATTTCTACCCTTATGAATTTGCAGCATGATCACAGCATAGATGCAGTATGAATGCAGCATGGAATTGCAGCATGAATGAAGCATGACTGCAGCATGGTGCCTAATTTACCTCACTATATATTCTTACTAGTTAAAGCATGATTGCAGCATGTTTCAATTATGCAAATTATGCTGGGATCATGCTGCATTTATGCTTTAAGGAAGCATGGCCGCAGCATGATCCCAGCATGGTCTGTGAAGCATGATCCCAGCATGGTCTGCAGCATGATGCCAGCATGGTTTGCAGCATGATGCCAGCATGGTCTGCAGCATGATCCCAGCATGGTCTGCAGCATGATGCCAGCATGGTTTGCAGCATGATCCCAGCATGGTCTGCAGCATGATCCCAGCATGGTCTGCAGTATGATCCCAGCATGTTTCAATTATGCAAATTATGCTTGGATCATGCTTCAATCATGCTTCATGGCAGCATGGTTTACAAAATCAATGAAAATCATGCAATAAAAACTTGAAGAATACTTTTGTATTACATTTTATTTGGTAATTAACATGGTATAAAACTTTTCATACAGGCTGTTTTTTCTAGTTCAAACATTTAAAACTTATCAATGAAATGAGAATGTGACAAAACAAATTTTAATTCTAATTTACCCATGGTACTTATTTTACTTGCCTCTTATATTCTTTTTCTCAAAACTTCCATCACATACACAACACAGCTATCTTTTTCTAGTACAATTTTCAAATACAACTAATATCAATTCATCCTAGCTAGAAGTGGTTTGTTTCAACAAAAATAGTCAGCAAGATATACAAGTTCAATGTCAGTACATACTACAGTACGTATTTATAATTCTGTTTTTTTCTTCTAAAATAGTAGGAAAATAGTACAAAATAATATTTTCCAGCAGAGTTATAGTAGGATATGTATACATTTTGTCACCGACGCACAAGACTGATTTCAGACAGTATACGTAGTTTCCTCGAAGTAGCCCAGATGTACTGGAAACTGTTTTCATGTGTGTCCGTGAACTTAAAATAAACAAAAACAAGCAACAGTCGAAGACTTCTATCAAATTTAACATTATTTCTAATAAACTGTGAAAAGATTATCATAATTTTGGAATCAATTCTAAATACTGACTAAATGAAATGTTGATTGACAATTTGAACAATGGTGTGTTGTTTGATGTAGCACGTACTGTAGTGATATATCCGTCACTGTCCCCGGGGACTAAATCAGATTAAATGACATAAAGTAGGGGGGATACAATTCCTATGGCTATAGAAATCAGCTAAACTGACATAAAGTAGGGGGGATACAAATCCTACGGCTATAGAAATAAGCTTAACTGACATAAAGTAGGGGGGATACAATTCCTATGGCTATAGAAATCAACTTAAATGACATAAAGTAGGGGGGATACAATTTCTACGGCTATAGAAATCAGATTAAATGACATAAAGTAGGGGGGATACAAATCCTACGGCTATAGAAATAAGCTTAACTGACATAAAGTAGGGGGGGATACAAATCCTATGGTATAGAAATCAGCCTAAATGACATAAAGTAGGGGGGATACAAATCCTATGGCTAGAAATCAGATTAAATGACATAAAGTAGGGGGGATACAATTCCTATGCATGGCTATAGAAATAAGCCTAATGACATAAAGTAGGGGGGATACAAATCCTATGGCTATAGAAATCAGATTAAATGACATAAAGTAGGGGGGATACAATTCCTACGGCTATAGAAATCAGATTCAATGACATAAAGTAGGGGGGATACAAATCCTATGGCTATAGAAATAAGCCTAAATGACATAAAGTAGGGGGGATACAAATCCTATGGCTATAGAAATAAGCCTAAATGACATAAAGTAGGGGGGATACAAATCCTATGACTAAATCAGATTAAATGACATAAAGTAGGGGGGATACAATTCCTATGGCTATAGAAATCAACTTAAATGACATAAAGTTGGGGGGATACAAATCCTATGGCTATAGAAATCAGCTAAACTGACATAAAGTAGGGGGGATACAAATCCTACGGCTATAGAAATAAGCTTAACTGACATAAAGTAGGGGGGATACAATTCCTATGGCTATAGAAATCAACTTAAATGACAAAGTAGGGGGGATACAATTTCTACGGCTATAGAAATCAGATTAAATGACATAAAGTAGGGGGGATACAAATCCTACGACTATAGAAATCAAGTTAAATGACATAAAGTTGGGGTGATACAAATTCTAATAAAATATTGATTAGGTTGAATATTAACTGTATGTATTCAGACACACTTATTCATTCACATACATGTTGATAAAATCTTTGTTCTAACTGATGATAATGTCTGATTGAAAACAATAAACTATTCCAGTTGAAGAAGACAGAAATCAGCTGTTAATGCAGTTTTTGATGATTTCTGTTCCTATCACCGACTTTTCAAGTATTTTTTTCTAGATAAATTCAACAGTCAGCACAATGTAACAAATAAAGTGTGCAATGTATGTTTAACTTTGATTCTGATGAAATTGTTGAGTACGATCCTAACGAACGAAGTAATACTTAAAGAAAAAGAAAAACTTGATAACATGTCTTTATGACTATTTCATATTGCATCTATATGCAATTCTTCAGACTATGAACATTTTTAACAATTTTGGATAGAACATATATTTGTGTCATTTGAAAATGTCCTAAATACATAATAACAAGTCAATTCTTTAATTCACTAGAAATGAAACTCAAAATTTAAAGTAATGATCACTTGAGTGATTTAAAATCTCACATCTTTATACAGCACATAGATCATGATTATTTCCTCTTTTCAGTGGGACCCAGAAGAAAATCTGTGATTTGGTTGATGAATTCAAAGTTCATGTTGGTTGTTTTAGGTTCTTTTTAAGAATGACTTCATGATATATTCTTTTACCCCAATCCAACATCTACATAGGTGAACAGGTGATAGGTAATAATGATTAAAACAACATTCTGTCAACTATGACAGATATTCCCTGGGGCCATCTAACAGGTTTACCTTTCCCCAGGTGACACGTACAGAGCAGACTTTATATTCAGTATAAGTTTCAATTATTACTGCTTCAGTGACTATATCAGGGTTGATCAACAATTCAAATGATTTTTAACAGTTTTGAAATAATTCATCAATTTTATTGAATAGTAAAAGAGAAAAAAAAATGAAATTATCTGATAATACTTTATTGTCCAACCTTTTAAAGCAGTTAAACGGTAAAAAAAACATTTCCAAAATTCTTACATTGTTACCTTATGATAAATTTTAGGGGGGGATACAATTCCTATGGGGGGGATACTTATCCTATGGCCATTTATTGTATCCGGATACTTATCCTATGGCCATATATTGTACCCGGATACTAATCCTATGGCCTGTTTTAGTATCCGGGTACTTATCCTATGGGGGATACAAATCCCACATGACACCGGGGGCTAAGATCTCGCAGCGGTTGCTATGACTACTCTGTGTGTCAAGCGACCGCGATCTACTACCTGTTCACCTGTCGACACGGGTGACCAACTCAGACTTTTTATCTATGTGATGAGAAAAACGTCCGGATTACTGCTGGAATTTTACTTAACTAATATTTCGTTTCCGATATGGAGCTCCGGATTCGGAATCAGAACTTCCGGACTTGTGAGTACAAATATAACGTTACGGAAATTCGTTCCCCGACATTTCCGTCGGGATTGTGAGTTTTACGGACTATCGGCGTCCAGATTTAGCGGGTCAGCTGTATTGGTATATATAACAGAAATACAAACACAAAGTGGAGTACGGGTTAGATATATATTATGTACAATTTGGATCTCATGGGATTCGAAAATAACCTACACATATTTGTACATATGATCCCCCCCCCCCCCTACACAGAACAATAGAATATTTTCACTAAATACATATACACATACAAAAATGTACATGCACAATTATATTGATATTATCAAAAACACGTTCATCTTATAAATACCGTCAGATATGTCATATGTCTCCGATACCGTGAATCAAACGTTTGTATTCAAACTTGTGATGTACAGTGGACCCTCGATAAGTCGAACACCTTCGTTCCCAGTCCAAACCGTCCGGATTACGAGTTTTCCGGACTGCCGAATTTCGTCTACCAGGTCAAAAAAATTGTCGTGTAAGAGTTATCTCCCTTGATTACATACAATCCGGGACGTTTCATAAACACGTCTAATTGTCAGACTTTTTAACAATAAATATACTTATGTTTCTGATATGATTTTTGATTTCTTTTGTAGAAAGTAAAAAATAAACTTTGTTTTTAAAAGAACATGTAAAGTGAAAGTTGTTTTATTTATAGCGGGCATATGTGTCCTACAAACACCACACATGTGTCACGTCCCGGAGGTTCACAAACAAGTAGAAATTACAAACGTTAAATACCTTAAATAAAAGACCCGGATTTTACAACTTACCATCAGTCCATGTTTTTTTATGATTTTTACGTACCAGAAACCCCAAGCTATATATCTAAAAGTACGCTACACCAGCGAGAACTACCGAAGAAGTCCGATAATTATTGAACCCGTATTAACTTAACAATGTGACGCTTAATTAAGTATCATACGACTATTGACTAATTTGTGTGTAATCAACCCAGTTCTTGTGATCACTGCTTAATACGTAAATGTGTATGTAATTAATAACGTGCATCTTTCAATGAGTCGTCGTTTCACGTAACGGTGTTACAAAGCCGATATCCGTGTTTACCCAATACAAGTGTTCATGATGTTAATTACCGATCATAAATTTATTACATGTATTTGAGATTGATTAATTATGGTATCACGTACTGTATGTTTGTGCGTAAATTCTTGCTAATTACGAAATAGCAATATGTGTTCCTATGAAAGTTGCCGTCTGTAAAATAACTATAATAGATATTGTACGTCAAGTTGATAAAAGCAAGACCAGGCTATACTATAAAATCCTTTAATACTGTAAAGTTTAAAAAGGTCGTAGAGAAAAAGTAATGTACCGTTATAAAAACAAAAGTTACACTTTGTAACACAGGTAAACACCCGGGGCTATGACCTGGCAGCGGTCGCTATGACTACGCACAGTGTCAAGCAAAAGTCTGTGTACAGCTGTCGACACGGGTGACTTGCTCCGACATTTTTTCTCCTCGTGGTGAAAAAATCGTCCGGATTATTGCGGGAAATTTACTAATGAAAAGTACATTCCGTTCCCAAAATGGGCTTCCAGAATCGGAATCCGAATTTCCTGACTGGTGAGTACAAATAACGTTACGGAAATCCGTTCCCGTGCATTTCCGTCCGGACTGCGAGTTTTCCGGACTATCGGCGTCCGGATTATCGCGGGTCCACTGTACACTGAATGGTCAACAAATGATAAACGTTCTGCCTGATGAGAGTCGCCGAGCGATGTGTGCAACATCATAGGGATTCCATTAGTTCTGTTTCTAAATAATAAGACAATTAAGGCAAACTTGCTATAGAAATGCAAGATATTTAAATATGTTTTCTTACATATTCCTTGTTGGAATCATGTATAAAGTAAAAATGTAATTTACCTAAATATACAAGCAAATATAGGTTTTTTTTAAAAAAAACATATTTTTATTGCTTCAAATGTAGGCATGAGGATTGGGCAGAAGTTATACAACTTATTAAAGCCCCCTCCTCCAAACATTTTTACAACAATGTGACACAAACAATGGACATTTACATTAATTTTACGATTGACAAATTAGAAAGGAAGACTAAAGAGAGAAAGTGAAAGGAATACAGATAATTATACAAAATGAATTTATGTCTAACAAAAATATTTGATTTACACACAATAACATAATATCTGCCTAGAACAAACTAACTACGTTTGCACGCTCCTTCATCTTATCATTGTCCTTTCATGCTCATTCCTTAATCGTTCTCCTTTTGATAATCAAGCTCCTGCTAGGTAATATAATATAGGTTTACAACAGGGACATAAACCCTCAGTAATTGCATGTATGACATATAGATATTAGACCTCTCATTTTATGAATACTTGGGTTAATACAGTAATACTGTGGGATGCATTTTGAACGAATAATTTTCATTTCAATATGTTAAAGTGTACCCTGAATGAAAAATTACATTTTAATATGTTATTGGTATTGATTAATAAACAAGAATGCAGAAAACCGCATCAAAATCGGCCGACCCATTTCCGAGTAATTGTGATTTTTCTCGAAAACACACCTGAAGCCCAAAGCCGAATACCTCGTTTTGGTGACCTCTGACCTGTGACGTCACAGGTTGAACACGATCGGAGCCGCCATATAGGAAATATATAGAAACAAACGTGAACACGTGCCTGTAATTAATGCGAATAAGACAAAAAAAAAGGAAAGTGCTGAATAAACTCTCTGAGTTATATTTGTGAATTAGTTAATAACAAGTGCTACCGAAACCAGGGACATATAACTTTCTTTTTAAACGGTGCCATATATAACATGTAGCATCTCACTAATTTTCTCTCATAACGAGCCATACACAACATGTAACATCTTACTAATTTTCTATTATAACGGGCCAAATACAGCGTGTATCATCTTACCTATTTTCTATTATAACAGGTCGTATATAACATCAGGGACGTATAATAAGTCTATATATGTCCCTGATAACATTTATATTAAAATATTTTATTCATATCTTTTTTATTTAAACGGGTCGTTGTAACATGTATGACATTTGAATAACCGGCCGTTTATAATGACTTACATCATATAGCCTTTATTATGGGGGCATGACAGGTTTGTTACATACACATGTACCAGTATTGATTTCGGTTATAATACTTCTAGTAACACAAGTTTAAAATGCAATTCATTCAAGATGTGAAATAAATGCTAATCATTTTGGTTTTTTTTTTATTAGCCAAAACAGAAATTATACCGTTATTTGTGATTTTTGGGTAATTGTCCGCAATTGATAAAACGTGTCCATGAAAGCTCAGTAACTCCCAGACAAGATTCATAGAGTAAATTTCAACATCATGGGTACATATATGAATGAGGTAATTTAGGTTAATTATTCTATAGACAAACGTTTGAGATATGATTTTTTATTTGTTTGTATAGAAAACGAAACTCACTGAATTCCAAAAATAATGTGTTTGATTTCAACAAAATGTATTCCCTATAGTTTAAACGCAATTCTTAATAAAATTCAAGCTCAATTTATGTACAAACAACCTGTAAAACCATGTTTTCGGAACTCCTTTGAAGTGCACAGAAACCAAACGCGTGAACTCACGGCGTGTGCTGATTAGAACACCAGAAATCACGGACACCTGTGGTGCAGTGCCAGGTGTGATGAGCTTGTGGACCGTAATTTCACACCTGGTAATTGTTTAGCAGTATACTAACCAATTCAAACTTGAGAATTCGTAATTCTCCGAACATGTTTATACATCTTTTAAAAGTCCTTTTTTAAGTGAAGATATGACTTGCGACACGAATTGAAAGCAAAACCACCAGGGTCTCGATCACTTCATAATAATGACACAATTACAAAAATAAAAGCAAAAAAATACATAAAATTTGGAGGGGAAAAAAAATCATACACGAAAATCATTACGAGTTTATAAATTTTAGTATTAATTATGATTAAATTAATAAATTGTTTGTGTTTTATCATTAAAAACGGAGCTAAAATAATGGTTTTAATAAGTACCTATGCTTTATACCTGTACAGAAAGTATCAATTATATTATAATTGTTGCGAATCACTTTTATATAATTTCACTGACAACGATCGTATATAAATTATGTCTTTCTCAAGCATTTAATCGTCCTTGATCCCTGAGACCATGACATGTAAAATAAGGGATAAAATCTGTATATGTAGAAGTTTGTTGTAGACTTTAACACTGGTATTCATACGGGAGAGAGATTTAGTATATTGTAGATCATGATGATTATAATATATTACTTTCTAAATTAAGTGTCCTTCATGACCAAAGCGGGTTTTGCATAGAATATAACGCTTGAATTTACTGTACGTGTGTTCGTCTTTTCTCACAAACCAGAGTATCCAGAACTGTTGTATTGTTGGTATGTTTATTTGAATATTAATTTGCGAATGAAATGGCACATTATTTTAGTTTAATTTGTTGATGCTGTGTTGCTTTCTTTGGTAACGAGTAAGAAATGGTAAACACATAACTAATATACATTTATTGGTGATTGACCGATTATTACACCAGTCTGTGTAAACCAAGTGGTCATTTTCAGAGTCAATTTCACTATGTTATTATTTTTTTTTTAACTCAAACTTATATTGTTGGATTCCGACTTCTCGTCGGCAATATTCGCCAAATTCAACAACCTCAAATCTCATGTCCAGATCGTATTCAAACATATTTGTACTGATACTGTTCACACTGTCCTCTATGCTACTGGCCACCATACCAGTCACTCTGTTCAACCTGTGACGTCATAGACTGAAGAGTTCCAAATCAGCGTGACTGACCGATACGCTGATTAGCAGTCGATTGACAGGTGCAAATCGCGTACTTCGATGTGCGATATCTCGGCACTCGGCCAACTGATTTTGATGCGGTTTGCGACATTCTTCTTTGGTGGTTACAAAGAATAACACATTTGATTATCGTTTTTCGTTCAGGGTACACTTTAACATAAATAGATGATAGAACTCGTCTCCAATACTTTCATTGCAAAAATCTCCTTTATATATACCGTATTTGACCTAATAAGGGCGCAGGGCGCGGGTAATTGAGAGTGAGGGCGCCCTTATTAAGATTAGTTATTCTGAAGTTTTATGAAACAGACTATACCTTATAGCAGAATACCCAAGGTTGTGGAAACGGTAAAATATTCAGTCATAAAAATATTCCAGATGAAGATATCTATTCATTATCATATATTAAGCTTAAACATCACTTGAATACTCATGTAAACTTGTAAACCATGCCAGCTGATCTTTAGACCAGAGAACGTGTGTTCCACCATTTGTGTTCAAATGGAACTCTTTTGTGTTCTATTTATAGAAACAGGTGATTTCCCAGATCATATCAGACATCGTTTTCTTTGACCTAATAATTGATTTACAATGTCTTTTACTAGCTTTCTGTTCTGAACAAAAGTTATTTATCAACAAGAATGAAGTCTTTACTTTATCTTCAAATAAAGATGGTAAGTTATTATTTGTATGTGTGTTTAGTTTTGGGTGCTCTTTGCACTGACATGTCATCTGTAGCCTGTAGGAATACACAAAATGTGGCGAAAACATGTGTTCAAGTTACTTAATTTGCTGAAGAAAATTGAACACATAAAGTAGCAAAATATTTCACATGAATTATTACGTTTGAACACCATTTTGACACAATTTTGACACTCCGTCAAAGATTTATTTCCTTGAAAAAAAGTAGGGGCGCCCTTATTAGGTCAAATACGGTATATTATACCACCTTCCTGTCATGATACGAATTTTTAAATTAGACGTATGAAATTTAGTTAAATGTAGTGTATTTATTTCCGATAATATTGTTAATTGTGGACGAACGAATCGTCTGTATCATTTGAGTCGGTACCGACATCGTAAGTATAGGTGATTATGGTAGGACCGCTTCACGGCTGAGCGCTCCCAAGTCGAGGCTAGCCGCGGGACTCGATGGTCACGGATGGCTGCTGTCCAGGTAAAGTAGTCTACGGCTGGCAGTGCTGGTATTGCCGCGCGACAGAACCGCCCGAGGCGAATCTCGCAATATTCGTCATGACGTTTAATATTAGGCGATTTTCACGAAAACTGGATTGCTCCGTCAATACTAGATTCGAGGAGCAGAATTAGCGTCAGTGGAGAAAAAAATAGACCCTGTCGGACATTTCTAGACTGTCGGGGAAACTTTTAGATAGTCATGAAATAAATAGTGTAAAGTTCATGATTTCTAGATAGCTCGATAGAATTAGACGGTGGTCATGTTAAATTGGATATGATTCACAGAACTAGCTTTGACCGTCGAAAATTAGCCATGAAAATTCATAATTAGATACGTTACTGAAAAAATGGACTGGGTTGGGTTAAATTAGATCTTTTATGGTAAAATTGGTGAAAATTTCAGAATTAGTAGAAAATATGAAAAAACTAGTACATTCGTGTCTCCCAGTGACAATTGAATATGTTTTAATGGAAATGAAGTGTAACTAGCTCAGTAGCTAGTTTTTAATCCGATACAAAATGATAGATACTGAAACCTTAAACCTATAGTCAAAGATGCTTAACATCTAGTTTATGTTATCATAAAGACAGTCTTAGGGATTAAAATTCTGTGTATATCATGCAGGTGAAACATTGAGATCTATAGGTTATTATTCAACCCCTCCTGCCTTCCCTTCCCCCTCCCCTGCTGATAGGGTGCGACACCCTTTTATTACCTGGACAGTTCAGGCCTCAGGGAATCTTTCAATACACTGGTCAAAGTGCAAAAGATTTACACTGGCATGTTGATTACATCTTCCCAAGTGTGAGGAATTAATCTTAAAATATATAGAAATAACTTCCATAACTGTGAATGTATTAGGTGGCTAAAAGAGTAGGATGGAGTAAGAAATATGTCTTATTGTCCAGTAAATCTATATAAAACAAACTATGATAGCAAGGGAAAGCAAACGAATATTTCATTCAACAAATTGAATCTAATTAGTCAATCATATATAGTTCATAATCTTACATCAGGGAAAAGCAATAATATTAACTGGTGATGGCGTCACTTTTTTTTTTTTTTTTTTTTTAAAGATATAGATCTATAGAAGACCACATAAGAATGGAAATCATCACATTTTACTGTGCCCTGCACTCACAATTTCTTGCATATTTTGTAACATGTAATTAACCATTGATAATATCTTAAATCATTTTTTTCTTATTTTGTGTTATCAAGTTCATGTGGAATTTAATTTGCATAATGAGGATTTTGGAATTATAAAACATAAATAAGTGAAAGCGTTATGTTATAGCATAAATATAAAGATTCTAAAAAGTTGAATGATAAGCAACCTTTGTGTTGATTATTGAATCATATACATTTTATTCAAGTGTCTTCAATATTTTGATTTATGTCTTACATTAAAAGATTAATATCCAACTCAGACGGCAATTGGGCCGTGATTCATGAATGATTGCAAAAACTAATTTGAAGTACTTCTCGGTCAAATAAACCCCTAATATTTTACATACAATACAGTTGTGCAGCATGAAGAACATTTAGGTCCATTCTCTGAAAATGATGCCAATTTTAGGCCCAGTTTCTTCCGTTTCAGTTAACACACAAGTCCGTTTCGCCACCTAATACAAGGGGCGCAAGTCCTGCACCCTCCAAGTCCATTAACCTTCTCCAGGTTGATACCGCTACCCTAGCTATCAATCAAATTAAGTAACTCTGATAGATCTATAATGTGTTCCAGACAGAATGGAACAACATACACCCATACTTTGCTTGTCATTAAGATTATTGGAAATGATGAATATTTACAAATTATTCTTCAATTGTTTGATAAATATTAAGTAAACTTTATACTCATCACAAAAAGAAATTGTAGCTGAAAGGTTCTTGCTTTTTCTAACTGATTCAAAATATAACAAACAAAGGGCCATAACTCGTAAAATATATTCAAATGAAATAAACGCAACTTCATGACATGGCATACCCAGTTTGAAAAAAAGATGGTTATTGATGGTGGGAAGAGACCTCCGAACAAAACACATAATGCCTGAATTAAATAAGTTCCTCAAAGGGCTTATCCTAGCTCTGTCCATATCTCTAGTTATGTTGTCAAATCAAACTGCAGTTCAGGAAAACACAATTTTATGTCATGGTTATGAAACATACCAAGTTTGAAAACTTTGAAGAGATTACCAAACAAACCACATTGATACATGATGCCCAGGCCAATTTAACGAAGTTCTAGAGTGGGCCTAGTACACAACTTATGCCATGGTATATGTATACTAAGTTTGAAAGAAATGGATTATTTAGTGTAGGAGGAGGTCTCCACACAAACCCAATGTATTTGCTACACAATGACCATGTTTGGCAAAAATGCAATACTGTTACTCAAAAAATGTGAATGACGACAACAAAGCCCATTTAATTTGGCTTTGGGGACTCGAAGGGATAATGTAACTCCAAAACGTTATATATGCCGAATATCTGTAAAGTAATGTTTTGACACCTTTTAACTCTTAGACGTGCACCAAAAAAATATTGTTTTCACATAATCGATAAAGTTTAAAGCATGTCAAAAAGCAGCTTTTTGTCACAAAATCTATTAATTTGACATGTGACATCCATTGATAAACAGTGCTAGTCATATGACATTGACGTTTATTGATCAACTGTACTAGTCATGTGCCATTCACATGTATTGATAAACAGCTAACACCAAAACTACTAACATTTGAAAACCAACGTAACCGAAACTTGGGTGACAACATTAGCTTTCCATCTTCTTTGAAGAAATTAACTAATGAAATTAAAAAATGATTCCAGCTCTACATCTTCTTTGAAAAAAAACGAGCTAATAAAATTCAAAAAATTATTCAGAGCAGTGACTTATACTGTCATGCATTTTAAACACATCTTTCAAATTTTCAATGACATGTTCCAGATCACAAAATATTACATAGTCAGTATACATATCCACTCACAGTAAAATCCATACTTAGAATTATCCAATATCAATAATACTAATAGCGAATCTAAATATAATATCAAAGCATTGTAGCCAAATGATCTCCATAGAATAGAAACCAGATAAGAGATGGCCTGACTGGACTGGTTTGTGTTTCTTGCGCATGCACCAATTATTATAACAGTGCTTAACAGGATCTTTCATTTGACCAATAAAGATCATTTAATGGTGTGTGCAAAGATCTTGCACTCGGATATTTTACTTATTATGTCAAGAAGCCACTGAAGCAAAAAGTATTAAACATAAACACTGCAATTTTGTTACTGAGTAGTTTTATTTTTAGCTCACCTGGCTGAAGGGCAAGTGAGCTTATGTCGTGGTGTGGCGTCCGTCCGTCCGGCGTCAATTTTTCCTTTAAACAACTTCTGCTAATAACCAAGAGGCCCAGGGACTTGATATTACACGTGTAGCAAAGAAATGACCTTGACTTTCATTCAAGGTCACATGGGTCAAAAAGGCTATAATCTTCCAACGACTTCTTCTCAATAAGCAAGAGGCCCAGGGACCTGATATTGGACCTGTAGCATGCCGGGTGAAGGGCTACCAAGATTGTTCAAATAAATGACCTTCACCTTCATTCAAGGTCACAGAGGTGAAATAGGCTATAATCTTCCAACGACTTCATTTCAATAACCAAGATGCCCAGGGACTTGATATTGGGCCGGTAGCATACTGGGGTGAAGGGCTACCACGTTTGTTGAAATAAATGTCTTTGACCGTAATTCAAGGTCACAGAGGTGAAATAGGCTATAATCTTCCAACTTCTTCTTCGCAATAAGCATGGGGCCCAGGGACTTAATATTGGGCCTGTACCATGCTGGGGTGAAGGGCTACCATGCATATGTTTGTTCCAATAAATGACCTTGAACTTCATTCAAGGTCACATGGGAACTTCATTCAAGGTCACATGGGTCAAATAGGCTATAATCTTCAAACAGCTTCTTCTCAATAACAAAGAGCCCAGGGACGTGATATTGGGCCTGTAGCATGCTGGGTCGTAGGGCTGCCAAATTTGTTAAAATAAATGACCTTGACCTTCATTCATAGTCACAGGGGTGAAATTAGCTTAAATCTGTACACAATAATTTTGCGATAGCCAAGAGTCTCTGAAGCTTGACATCAGGCAAATATTATGCTGGAATGAAGGACTAGAAAATTCTTTGATATGAAAAAAGTGGTAATCAGCATAGTATGTGAAGAAATTACCTCAATCAACGTCAAAGTTGGTGTAGAGCCAGGTGAGCCGTACAGGCCCATTGGGCCTCTTGTTTGAGAGGTACAGTATGTATGATGTGGACAAAATTGAGATATCTTCTTATTCTCTCATGCATGTTAAGACACATATATAAAGAAAGGATTTATTTTTTGGAAATTAGAAATATGTCTGCAAGACATGGAAGTCCTCCCTCCTCCTGAGGATTTCAGTTTGTCGAATTTGATTTTGTGATGGGACATTTAATCTCGATGTGTCCCTGCATTCTGTTGTGCTATTTTCGGCGAAGTCCTAATGCCTATATGACTGATCTGTTACCTTGCCTATGAGTTAAATATGTTCTTGGCATTTATAGCAATTACTTGTTGCAAACAGAAATTAAAAACAAATCACCCGTTTCCGGCAGATATGTGTAGAATGTTGGAATTTGTAGCATAAACCATCTACTACTTGCACTATCAATATATTATTTTGGTATTAGTGTACCAAGGTATTGCCTAACAACAAATTCAGTAGGTTAATTCACCAGTACACTGTGTGGATACATATTTTACATAATCATTATATTTATTATATATATATGATAGCAAAGATGTAATCAACACAACAAGTATTGTTTGCTTATGAGTGTATATATTGAAACAAATTTGTGCAAACCTTACAATCCATTTAGTATGGAGTTACTTCCCCTTTAAATATGCTAGAGGTGTAAATGCCATTTCTAGTTTTTAGCCCACCATCATCAGATGGTGGGCTATTCAAATCGCCCTGCGTCCGTGGTCCGTGGTCCGTCCGTCCGTCCCTCCGTCCGTAAACAATTCTTGTTATCGCTATTTCTGAGAAAGTGCTGATGGGATCTTTCTCAAATTTCATATGTAGGTTCCCCTTGGTGCCTAGTTGTGCATATTGCATTTTGGGACCGCTCGGAAAACAACATGGCCGACAGGCAGCCATCTTGGATTTTGACAATTGAAGTTTGTTATCTCTATTTCTGAGAAAGTATTGAAGGGATCTTTCTCAAATTTCATATGTAGGTTCCTATTGGTGCCTAGATATGCATATTGCATTTTGAGACCAATCAGAAAACAACATGGCCAACAGGCAGCCATCTTGGATTTTGACAATTGAAGTTTGTTATCGCTATTTCTCAGAAAGTAATGAAGGGATCTTTCTCAAATTTCATATGCATGTTCCCGTCGGTGCCTAGTTATGCATATTGCATTTTGAGACTAATCAGAAAACAACATAGCCGACAGGCAGCCATTTCGGATTTTGACAATTGAAGTTTGTTATCGCTATTTCTGTGAAAGTACTGAAGGGATCTTTTTCAAATTTCATATGTAGGTTCCCCTCAGTGCCTAGTTTTGCATATTGGGACCAATACGAAAACAACATGGCCGACAGACAGCCATTATAGCTAAATCTTAAATTCTGTATATAGGTTCCCCTTGTTTGAAAAGTACTAGAGGGCTGTTTCTGAATTTTCACAGATAAGTAAGACTTAGAGGAAGGGAAAAGTAGGGAAAAGATCAATCTGACATGGAACCTATAAAGATCATTCAATGGTGGGCGCCAAGATCCCTCTGGGATCTCTTGTCAATATAAGCCAGTTACCATTTTATCATATAAAAAAAACATTTTGAATCCATGAAATAATGCAATTATTTTCATTATCATAGTCACGAAAATAGTATTTGGGTGAAGTAGAGTACTCAACTTTTCAAATTACATTACTACATCTTACAACACCCAGAATAAGCTCCGCCTACCTCTCTCATGACTGCAAAAAAAAAAAAAACATGTGCACCCCTGACTCCTGTGTCTTCAGTACTTACAGTACTTTGATTAGGTCATGTGAGCGAAGCTCAGTGACCTTTTCCAATCCGCCTTCGTCCATCGTCGTGCATCGTCCATCGAGTTAATTAACATTTCACATTTTTGACTTCTTCTCAAAAACTATCTTTGATGAAATTTTGCAGGTATTTTCCTTCGCTACAGGTCTACCAACATTGTAATTATATGGTCCTTGGGAGGGGGTAAATTTGACTATAGGTTATACAGGAAACTCACTCTTTTAAGCATGAATTCTACAATATTCATTGGAAATTGGTTTAGCATCAGAGAATGTCAAGGTCAAGTCCTTGTTATGGGGGTCAAAAATAATAAATCTCAAATAGGGTATTTTTTGATCTCATATGAAAGAACATGATCCACTGAAACAGAATGTGTAAGTTTTATGACAATCAGATGAAAAATAACAGATGTGTGGCACTTTGAAAAAAATTCAAGCAATTTTTTCCTGCCAAAATTAAAAAATCATCCAAAATTCGAGATTAAAGGTTCTGCTCTTTTATCTATTCACAAGAAGGCTTGATGTTTGGCACATTGATAGCATGTATGGCTGGCTTCAATTATAATGCTTATCTTTGTCCTTGACCTTCATTCAAGGTAACAAGGGTTAGATAGATGAATTTTTAGGTCACCTGAGACAAAGTCTCAAGTGACCTATTCTTATCACCTTTTGTCCGTCGTCCGTCCGTAAACGATTTACATTTTCAACTTCTTCTCCAAAACCACTGAACCAAATTCAATGAAATTTGGCAGGGAGCTTCTATGGCTAAAGTTAAACTAAAATTGTGAATTATATGGTCCCCATCCCCCAGGGGCCGGAGGGGCGGGGCCAAAAAGGGTCAAATTGACTAAAACTTCAAAAATCTTCTTCTCTACTCTCAGATAAGGTGGAATCAAACACTCTTCATAGATGAAAGGGTCTTAAGGTGCTTTACCAAAATTGTGAATTTCATGACCCTGGGGTCTCACGTTTGCCCCTGGGGAGGGGGTAAACTTTACTATAGTTTATATAGGGAAATCACATTTTTGACTATTATTTGTTGAATTTTTATTGGAATTCATTCTAACTTCGTTAACATTATCAGCTTGGGATGACAGTTTGATAGTATGTACATGTTGGCCCTGACTGACCCCCAG
>NC_047032.1:33096945-33114499 GCF_902652985.1 Pecten maximus
TTTTGAGTATGAAAGTCAAGCACAACGCAGGAAAGATCGGCGGGAATCTCCAATTTTCGAAAAGTCCCTATGGGGTTTTCGAGAATACGGATAAATGACAACAATGTGCATGATAATCAAGACCACATTCCATAAGTATGATAGTTTTTGGTTAATGTGGTAACTTTTGTAGTGGCCAAAATAAAACGATGTGCTTTTTGTGTGCGTTTAAAATTGACGATGTTTTGGTCTGACGTAATGGCGGCTTAATTACAAACTTGGACATGTCGAATAGGACCCAATGGATTTTCGAAAATACGGATAAATGACAACAATATGCATGACCAATAAGACTATATCCCATAAGTTTGATAGTTTTTGGTTAATGTGGTAACTTTTGTAGTGGCCTAAATAAAACGATGTGCTTTCTGTGTGTATTTAAAATGACGATGTTTTGGTCTGACGTAATGGCGGATTAACCAGAACATGTCGAATAAGTTCCAATACTACGATACACACATGCGCATAGCCCGATTTACCTGCGCTCGCGTGTGTTTGATAGGAGACAGGACGCTCTCGATAAGGGTATGCTTGAGTGGTCACGAATAAAGGGAGCCACTATGTGTACGGGGAAATAGCGATGTTACTAATCTCTCTGTATATATGTCTCTGCATACAGTCATCATATTCTTGGCCCTTCTTCACCAGGCCAGGTTGATAAAATACGGTAATGACCTCAAGGGAAGTATATAACAGTATTATAGTCATCATATCCTTGGCCCTTCTTCACCAGGCCAGGTTAATAAATTACAGTAATGACCTCAAGGGAAGTCTATAACAGTATTATACAGTAATCAAATCCCAGGCCCTTCTTCACCAGGCCAGGTAAATTACAGGCCCTGATTTCTCCTCTTCGCCAGACCAACAGTAAATGACATCAGGAAATGTTTATACTTGACTATATATCGAATCCCACGCCCTTATTTCTCTTCTTGGCTAGGTTGAATGTGCTCTCTTTGACATTCCTCCAGAAGGAAGTTGAATTGTGGGACAACTTGATCTGCTGGAGACACAGACATATCTGACTGACTCTCGACTCCTGACGGTGATCGAGGGGGTGACATTTGTACATAGTCTGCAGCGCCATCTATAAAATCTTCCACTCGATCCTTGTTTTCATTCTCAAACTGAAACAGACAAACGGAAACAAATATCTGAATTTGCTGCTAGTGACATCGCAGAAATAATCACTCTTGTTCATTTAATATCTGACTCAATCTGAAATGTCAAAATGTATCAAATATTAGATCTACAGTATCTCAAATTTACCATTGTATCCTTCATAGTGTATCTTAGCAATTCCGATATTGGCTTAGATTACACTAGGGATTAGAAAAGTGGAAATTCGCTCGCTTATTAAAAGTGGGAGGAAATTCCTTCCACTTTTGACTTAACCTACCGGAGTTTTTTTTATTTCCACAATTTTTTTTATATTTCCGCAAAATGTTTCCCATTACCACGGGTTTAACAGTCTTACCACGGGTTTATCATTCTTACCACTAGATGTTTATTCTTTCCAGTACATTTTAGTAATTACCACTAATTATATATAATTTGGTTTAATTGGTAAAAGTAGACCGCTAGTAACTATATATCGTTCATCTGTTTCAGAATACTTGCCGATGGCCTTGTCACGGCTGAGCGCGTTCACCTGTGTGTCAAACGATAATGTTAGATTTAAACGAATTAGCGATAATACGAGTTCTGAAGTTATTTCAAGTAAACAAGTTAAAGATCGAGCAGAGGAAGATACTTGATGCGCTGCTTGGGAACAAAGATTGTATGGCGGTCTTACCAACCGGATTTGGAAAGTCGTTACCGTTCCAGATGTTGGTTCCACTGAAACGGGAATTGGGCCTAGAGGATGGCAAGATCGTCGTGTGTTCACCACTTAATTGTAGCACTCATGAGCGATCAGAGTAATCGACTGAAGACAATTCCTGGAATTCGTGCAGAATATAAAGGTTTGCAACATGCAATTATTCGTTTTTAACGTGTTAGCCACTAGATCCCCGTCATTTATAAACCCTTACACAAATCACGTAATGGTATTTCTACGTCAATTATTATAAGATTTTCGACGTTTTCCCAAAAACAACGAACAGAAAAACGTTAAATATTACACGTGAGATACCGTTAGCAGATGACAAATGATTTAGAAAAGCAATGTTCTTATTTTGGATATAAATTTTCGATCACTGATCAGCCTGGCATTATTTTTCAGTAATTGGCCTAACTCGGAAGCTGGGGTGTGCTCAGCCAGGTTCGAGTAGTTTATGAAAATAGATTACCACTAAAAACAGGACTTCTACGACAGGAAAATTACCGAATGACATGACAAAAACAAGTCAGAACTGAACTATTTTTGTTTAGATATGAATACTTTTGTTGCTATAAATATGGGGAAAATGCTCATTATCTTTATGTGAATCAATTTGGTATGAAGTGCATATTATTTTGTTGATCATAAATAAATATTGCCATGCATGTGAGATATAAAAACCTAAGTAATCATAGGAATTCTCATGCATATTTTTCTCAGACAGGAGAAAGCCAAGAAGGAGATCTGAATATTGAAAACGGTCTCTTTGATTACTTATTTGCTTCACCAGAGACTCTTGTTGGAAACAAGAATTGGAGAAGTAAATTGAAGGAATTTTCTGTATCAACAATTGTTGTGGATGAATTTCACACAATTTCAACATGATAAGAAAAATAAATTGGTCAGATATTTTTGCTTATAAGATTTTTATCTGTAAGCTTTCCATTCATCTGATTGAAATGTTACAAAACAAAAATTGATGATAATGCCTATAACATTTACATACACATGTCAACACTTGATTTGAAACTCAAAAACCGTTTGATATAACAAAATAAACCATAATTACTCTAAGCATTGATGCCATTTGTTTAGTTCTAGGACTTCATTGAGTTGGTAATCAATAGCAATATAAAAATATATAATTTTGTATTTATTATCAGGGGTGAAGACAAAGAAGAAGACAAGAAAGCCTTCCGCAAATGGTTTTCCTACATTGGCGAGATAAGAGCTTTATTTCCTCACGCATCTCTGCTGGCCCTCAGTGCTACATGTACAAAGAAAATTTCGAGACGGGTAATTTAATGTAGTTTTCTTCCAGGTAAAGAGGAAAATGCATTTATATCTGCAAGTTCTAAAGCCACTTTCTTGACATCTTCACTGTAGGAAGGAAGGTGGTGAAAACCTTTACGTTTTGATACACAGCAGAAATCATCATAGTGATTCACATAATTGATCATGTGTGGAAATTTTTTAGAATGTGCAAGAATGCTTTCTTTTGTCTGGAATCCTGAACACATGTCTTTGGTCTCTCTGTTTAACAAGATTTATGAATCTGTTGGCCACAAGCCTTTGCTTTTGGTCCTCATTCAAAATAGAACTTTCCAGTAGTGTAATCAAATGGATGGATCCAATGGCATATTTTGTTTTATTTGTCAAATTGTAGACAGGCAGTTCATATTTAGCTGACTTCACAGATCTGTCACGATCAGCCATGTCAACAGCACTGTCAAGATTTTTGTGTAACAATGAAAGCTTGAAGACCTGTAGACAGTAACCTTGAACTTCGTCCTTTTCTGTTGATGATTTTCTTTTGGCCTTGATCTGTGGAGTCACCGCATTATGAATTTTCTCCTCGTGCACCTTGAGAGACCCTACATAAGCATATGTCTTTTCACAGAAATGGCATTTTACTCTGCTATCTTTCAACTGTGATGTCCAGTAGTTCTCTGGGTGGTTTGCATCGGCCAAAATTTCCCTGAGCTGTGAAAAAATATCACTGCTGGAGTCAAAGAAATGCTTTCTTAAGAGAGATCTACAGATCTCATTTATCCATGCAATCTTGTCTTCCTGTGAGAATTGCTGAAAGTTCTCAGGGAAAGGAATATTTTCTTCGAAATCATTGAGCCCAAGTTCTTTCAGAAAAAGCAAGCAGCACATAGCATCTAAAACAGTGTAGTATAAGAGTTTGTATGCTCGATACTGATTCCGCACGTCTCCTTTCACATTTCTAGCATTTAGCATGTTTCGTAGATAGTAAACTGATCCTCTATCCCTACCCGAATCTGTGCTGTAAGTCAGTGTGCAGATGGCCTGAAAAGAAATTAAATTTGTTAGCTATCTGCTGTAACCAAGCTTATTTAGCAGTGTACGTTAAAAAATCCCTACGCCTTTTTTTCTGAAACCTATTTGAAATTAAATAATTAAATGAAGATCATATACTTTACAATTTTAGTGCAGCTTAAAATTTCAGTGAAACTTAAGTCTCTGGGTTCATTTTAGAAGAAGTAAAAATTATTGTATGTGTGACGAACAAAAGGCAATTGAAATAACATTATTAGCATTGCACTTTCTGTTAAATTAGTGTTGTAGTAAATAATTTAATCTTACTTCAAGAAAATTCATAAGCCTGTGGAAATCTTCTATTTTTGAAATGAAGCCCTCAATCCTATCAGTAGGTTTTGCCCCACGTTCGTCTGTCAAACGATCCCCTGTAATATAAAAGAAAAGACATAAATTGAAAAATATTTCTGTTTAAACTCACTTTTCTAATGTTTTTCACCAAACTGAACAAAATAGATAAATACAATTATACTGATTTACATTGACATGAATAACACAGTAATTGTAAATAATTCAAGATTTGATTATAATTTTCAACAAGAAATGTGAAATTTGTGATTCAGTTTTACCCAGGTAATCAAGTTTTACACTGACAAGGTTTCAGTGAAGCAATTTCTAATAATTTTGTCTTTTTGTTTTGCAATTCTACGAATTAATATATTCATTCTCAACATCATCATTCAAACAACCTATATTTTGATAAAAATCATATGTTATATATAATTTTGCTTCAGGGAGAGTCATAAATCACCTCCAAAGAAAACTGGTTCAACAATTGATTCGTCATTACATGGAACATATTTGGCTTGAAGATTCTTCATAAGTTTTATCAGTTCAGCTGTTTTCATCTCATTACAATCAAATAAGCCAAGTGGGAACTAAAAAAAAAGTAATCTTAATTGTACGTACTTGGTATAATGTCAATTGGTGTTGAAAAGGATTTTAAATATCCTAAAATTAACAACTTAATCTAAGGAATTTTGATACAGTAATGCAACAGCAGCCTTTAATTAAGCATTCTATCACTTCTATATCAATTGCTTGTTTGATTCAATTTTACATATTTAAAAATACACAATCAGTCTCTTTGTTTTTGTTATTTTGTGCTTCAAAGATTGATATATATAGAGAATATTGAATGGTTTCCCGATTGATATAACATATTTCAAGAGACATTGTCAACTTAATACTTATTGGTTGTTTACCTGTTTGGTTTTTATTCCAGCATGTTGACTATGCTTGTGGTTGAGATGTTTAGGGTAAAACTTGAACACTTGTTTAAGCCCTGGAATGTGTTCAATCACAGATGTTGCTACAAGGAAAGCTAATTCGTCCAACAACTTATCTTGTTCCTGAACTGATGGTATGAATTGGGTGTTTGCAACATCTTCCTCCTTCTCCTCACTGGCATCCTCAGCTTGTAATACAGTGGACGAAATTCTATCCACCACAGCAATGACATTGAAGAGGTAAAGTGATGTAGTCTTCTGCTGGGATGTCCTGTCATGAATTAAAAAGAACTGCTTACAGTCAGCACAATTACATCATACATTAATATTATAGAACCTATCATAAATCTGAGCATTTCAACCAATGAAGAAGCTGTCACTCAGAGTGATGAATACTTACATAAATTTGTTAAACATACAGTATACCTGTATATACTAATCCTGTATATCAAATATAAATTTAATCAAGTTGTTTTCTGTATGCTGTTAATGCCATATGTTACACAAAACAAGTAGTTTCATTTAACCTGCACTTCCGGAATTAGACCCGGTTTGTAATTTTGTTGTTCCGGATATGTTACTCCGGAATTTAGTATCGCCCAAATACGACGCCATATTCAAGTGCACACAGAGAAACGAATAGTATTTTGTTTGCATCTTCGGTCCCAAATAGGGTAATTATCTGAATAGTTGTGTTGCTTGTAGATTCTAGTTTTTTAGTTTTAACATAATTGTTTATTTGCGATACATGGCACTTTGATCCAAGTCAAACACGTCGCTCATCGCGCGGATCGGTAGGCATAAACTGTCTAGCCTAAGGGATGTTTCTATATTTACAGTTTACGTAGCTAGCCTATAAGACTATTTATTTACGGTTGCGTGCAATGAACAAAAAACTTTATCAGTGAAGTGCTATCATTGCTACAAACATATTATACAATTATGGCCCTCTGTGGAGAGAGGGTCATAATAGTTTTATTATACCGAAAAAGAGCTTATTTTGTGGCCTTTTTGGTGTTTAAAGCATCCTTGCTGTCCAATATCGCTGTTATTTCTACTTCTGTTGATCGGCCAAATTGTGATGAAACTGCCATTTCAAAAGCCTGTGTTGTTGTTTGTGGTTTTGGAACCAGCCGACAACAAACGCAAAAGAGTTCCACTGCCCGACTTCCGATGCAGGCGCGTTCGATGACGAAGGGTTATTCATCGAGTGGAGGGGTTATACACCGGGATATAATACTCTGCTGCCATGGTTACATGGTTATTCGACAGGTTATACCCCGGCGACGGCATTTGTCGGGGGATATTCGATTTATAAAATGTCAGGTGATATGTTTTCGTCCAATGAAAAGAATTCTAACAAAAGTGAGGTATAATAACAACCAATGTAACATATCAAGCAAAATATCGTAGACCAATGTAAAATAGGTCATGTTCTACACAAATTCAGCATTATAATTAAGGCCCCAGTATGTAGTTAGAGAACCAAGTATCACAGATAGCAGTAATTGAAATGGATGCCGTGACTGGACCAGTCTTCAATACATTAATATTAAAAAGTTTCACATTACACCTTATTATTTGTTCATTTTGGTGGTCTTGTTTACATTGTATACAGGGTCTCCTCAATTATATATGCCTAAAATAGGCACACTATAAAGACACCAGATTGTTTATTTTGTCAGCTAAATATTGCTTACTGATTAACATAATTTCATAAACCGCTTCTGTATGTATGATGAAATTACCAGTAGCACTTAGTCATTTATGTAGCATGTAATTGATTCTGTACCTGAAAGATGGTATAATGTTTTTGTCCCAGATGTCACCCACTAACTGGTATTTAGTGTTGCCTCCTTTCTCCCACTCAGTTCGAAGAGCCAATACTTCTTCATCAAGTGTGTGTATCCATGAGGCCAATTCGTTGTGAAGTGAACTTGAACTGACACAAATTCCAAGCTTGCAAAGTCTGTCTATGTCCTGGAATCATAGATTTAAATAAATAACATACTTGAATTTTTTTTCTTTTTTCACAAATATTAAACTATAATGTCAGTTTAATCTGGATGTTTTGACAAATGAAAATTACTGTATAATCAGTATCACTTATCATATTGACTTAAAAGAAACTGACTCATGTATACTGCAATTTACATGTATATAATTGTACATTTAAACTTATATTTGATTATCTCAAAATTCATAAAACATCATGCGAAATTTCACCTTATCTGTTAACTATCTCCACAAATACCGTTTTAAAAATAAATCCATACCCTGTGTGTGCATCCACCATGAAGTAATATCATAGCTCTGCCATATTGGATGGCAGACATTTGATTTGTTTTTCCATGAAGTCCTGATGCCAGTGTGTAAAGTATGTGCATACATTTGTTTTCTGTTGGAGTTACCGGAATGTCACTGGAAATTGCTGAAACTACTTGAAAAGTGTTCGGGGCACGGATTTGTATTTCATCATAAAACTGATTCCATGTAAATGTCATCAGATCTGTTTTCTCTTTTTTTTGTAAAATTGTTCCGGATTGGCGTTTGCACAAGTCATTTGATTCAGTGCCGATGATTTTTGAGGCTGCACTGATAACCTGCCCTGGTTGGGATTTAACTAGTATATCTAATATAGACTTTTCTACATTTTCAGAATTCATTATTGCTTTACATATTTTTTTGTGATGTTCATTCACAACTAGTTCTGTTTTTTTCCCACTTGGATACTATATTGATATCTGAAAAAGAAAGACAAGCATGTCATATGTACATATTTATTTAAAATCACTTTTCAACTCGAACTCAATTCAAAAGTAAATTTCAAGATAATCCAACTTTCTACACACTTACAGAAACTGACAAAATAAGTGAAAATCATCATGTAAGGTGCTTTCCATTATATTCATGACATTTTACAAGCAAATAAAACTATTTTTTTCTTAATCAATTTTAACATCACTTTATATTAAACATTTCTTATGACATTAGATAAAAATATTACAAATATCTAATTATTCATGGCATTTAGAAATTCAAATTATGTCTGTAAACTTACTACAATAATATACCTTTCAGTCCTTTGATAAACTCAACTACATGTACTCTGCACGAGACTATTTCAAACAACATGCTGTGAACCTGCAAGTAAACCAACACACAATGCAAGAACTGATAACAAGAGGAATTACTGAAACATATATTTGTTTCTTATAAAAATGAGTAATGGAAGCAAAATCAGTTTTTCTGTTAAACATGTGTTGGGAACATGCTTATTGGAAGAAATTCAAGAATAGACTGAGTTTGCATACATTGATCAACCAAAATTAATAAATAAATAAACATTGAATCTTCAAAATAAACAAACTCAAATTTACAAATAAGAATTTGAGACACACATTGCAGGCCTATTCAAAATCAATTCATATTCACCAATTACTGACCAATGGTGAATTTTTGACAGAATGCAGTACAAGTTATTCCACATAACAATAATTTGAAACATTAAACAAATATAAAGAATTAATAACTGTCAATGCATAATAATGTAACAGAGATTTGTGATAATGCTGATTTAATTTTAATGAGCATAACCATAATTTCATTTTTTTTTCAAGATTTTGTTGTACTGAAAAAAACTACTGTAGAGACTGCCTACTGTATGTTACAAGTTTGATTCATTTTTTGATTGTTTTTGTTTTCTATCAAGCATGCATCAACAAACAAGGACTGAGATATAAAATTGATAGAACAGTAATAACAGCCTGTCTGCTTTAGGAAACGAATTGAATATTACCCCATTGTTTATACCAATGTCTATCAAATAAACTTGAAACTCATAAAATCTGTACTGTCTATATTTCTCTAACTTGATCCAGTGTCTTACCTCAACTTCTCCATGGCAATCTGTTCTCGGAGTAGGATGCTGAGAAAAAACCTAAAGATCTCCTTGCTGTTTTATTTTTAGGGGTGGTGATTGAAGAGCATGTAGTCTTAGTAGCATGGTTTGTAAATGGTGCAATTTTAACAGGTGTCACCTTGATTGTGATGGGCGATGAACATCCCTTACTTTTCTTCTGGTGTTGCATTACGGCAGGACTGCGTAACATCCTTTTCTCGCATGTCCGCACTGACGATTCATTTAATGACCCCATAACCACGTTAAACTTCTTAACCATGTCGGTTCTGGCATTACGAATTTCTTTTTCTGCTTTACTCAGTCGATCACATTGCCGATAACACTTCTGACAAACACCGTTGTCTTGGACTTGGTTTTGATGGAGGCGTAGTATCAGGAACGCTTCAATTCTCTGCATTCGTTCAGAATTTAATTTAAGCTTTCTTTCATAAAATGTTTCAATTGACGTTGTTCCATCTGTGTGAGTGAACGTTTGAGTAAAGGAAAAACCACAAAGTATGCACAAATTGCAAAGCCCGTGCGATTTCCTAGGTGTCGTGGTCAACGACGCACCTAGGGGAGCCGACATATTGTTTTGAATCACTGGGCTCTGTTCGATTACTCTCGGATCTTATCATGATTAAGCGTACCGCCACGAGGAATATCCAAGCGCTGGACAGATTCTGCCAGCGGCAATGTGATTGGCTAATCGAAAGGTCACCTGAACGTGACCCTGATCGGAGCACCTTTAGATGTTCAGGCGTAGTGCAAAGTAAACGTAGCCATGTAACAGCTGATTTTAATCAGATTGACATTATAGTATTTATAGTATAACTTACTCATATTATTTATAGTATAACTTACTCATATTATTTATAGTATAACTTACTCAGATTATTTATAGCATAACTTACCCATTACATCAATAATTGTATAACTTACTCATTATATTATTTATAATTTAAATACTTTAACAGTTATTACATCAGGGTAGTTTCAACTAATTGTCAAATGCAGGCACATAATCTACTAGGTTTTAACTTACATGTGGACAATCTTAATTCTTATTACATACCTGTGACCTGTACAGTGAAGATATAATTACATACCTGCGGCCTGCATGGTGGATATCTCGTCACTGGATATGTTATAACGGATGACGAAGTTACAGGCTGGTATGTCTAATCCCTCCTCGGCCACTTGTGTCGCCACGATACCATTAATCTGTTTAGCTAGGAGTTGCTTTACAACTCGGTTTTGCTCGGCATGGGATTGTTCTGAAAGTAAAACGAAGCGAGCATGATAGACTGATAACATACAGTTCGTCCATTAACCAAAAATAAAGTCTGCTTGCAGGAAAATGAAAAAAAGGCGACTAATCCTAGATTATAAAATGGTTTAACCTACGTCCCTATCATACTATTTTAAAAACACATGAATAAGTATGTATAAAAACAAATCAAATTTCTTCAATCAGTTAGTTGTTTCGTCCTGTTGGAGCTCTTCAGTGATACATGATGCATAAATTTACCAGGGAAATTAAAAACGGTTGAAAAAAGCTAACAATTAGGAAGTGAGTTGGGATTTGAAATGGGCACAGAGCCCGTTGTTCAAAAACTGCATTTTCTTTCCAAAATGTAATAAATCTTGATGTTAAAGATGAACAAGAGATAGGAAAATTCCTTTTTATGTTAAGTTGTATGATTCCATTGTCAGCCATGGAATCCGACTTATAACTGTTCACATCAAATACCGTATCAATAATTGTTCGCTCGTAATCATTTGTCTGTCATTAACACTACTACGATTGTTTTACACCTACATAACTTTTCAACATTTCTTTCATGTCAGATTATAATATGCAGATGCTTGCGACAACCCAATTTTAGCGTAACAGATGAATTCCACCTCGTTATATTTCCCGATGATATATTTCTTTAATCATTCGTGACAATCTACGCAACACATATTCATCCCCTTTCTAGATAACACTGCTTATCTCTCAAAACCATATCCGTAAGAAAACAGGAAATGTCCGTATCTGTCAGTTAATACTGTATTGCAATGTGTGATAATACTCTATTTGTAAGGTATACGATCAGCAACATATCACTTCTTAATACAATACAATACAATTCTTTATATAACGAATTCTGGACAACAAGGGGCAATATAAGAAATACAATCGCAAAGAGGTAGATAGGCCAAAAGACAGATGAATGGACATGTATTTACACTAATATAAATTACAAACACAATCCAAATGGCTTGTAACGTGCTCATGTTGTAACCTATGACTTGGAAGTCAGCTAGATTAGGTATTACAAAATCATTATACGATGGGTACAGAAATAGTTGGTATTATTTCAAATTTGACATAATGAAATTAGACAATAACTTAATCATTAAGATGACAGAGGAGGTTGGGAGCATACTTTCAATGTCCTCTGTCGTTGACCGCGCACTAATCAAGTATCGACATTTCACGTTGGATGATTTCTCTCTCAAGTATCTAGAAACTGCTATAGTCGATTCCCTTGTCTGTATGAAGACAATGAACGTTGAATCCTTCCCTTTCTCCTTGATGTGTTTATCAACCATTTCCTGAAGACGAACGATGTTCGGATTCTCAAAATCCAGATTCTGTGAGAGACGTTCCAGTTTCTTTACGACATCTATCAAAAATACGTTTAGTCTGTTTTACACGCAACAATAATAGGATATACATACGATATCAAAATTAACAAGATTGCGATATAAGTTCACAGGTCAAATACAGTTCTATAGCGTAACCCGAAATTTGAATACGATTGATTTATGTTTCTTTCCTGTTAACTCACAATTCACAACATACCTTTGTATAGATTGACCTCTATAACGTCACCTCCCGTACTGTCTAGTCTTGTATCGCTATCTCTGCTATAGATAATTGTACTATCAATGCATGGATTTCCATATCTTTCGTCACTTCCTGTACTGTTAAGACTTGGTTTGTCATGTATGTCGTCACTTCCTGTACTGTTAAGACTTGGTTTGTCGTTTATGCCGTCATTTCCTGTACTGCCTAGACTTGATCTGTCATTTATTTCGTCACCTCCTGTATTGGTTTGGCCTGAATCGACCTCTTTGTCTTCACCTTGTGTTCCTTCTCCTTCGGGAATATCTTCACGTGCGCCAGATATTCTTATTGTGTTGTTGTCCCCTTCTCCAAGTATTTTGAATTTCAGAGAGGAAAGATAGAGATGTTCCAAGACGTCCTTCATACACAGCGTGTTGTTTAACGACAGAGCGCTTTGGTACATCTAGAGCAAACAATAATATGTTTATACCTTACTTCAGCGAGAAAAGGTAAGGCTAATGATGACGAGATATGGACATCGTTAGGATGTTTAACTGTGTGATATTTGTGTTATTAGAATTAAAGACTCTGTGAGATTAATAATGCCGTCAGATATATCGGCAATGCAGACGATACGCTTAAAACTGATATTAAACTGAACACATTCGACATTATAAATCTTGAATAGGAATTGAGGGTAATAACAGTCATTACGACGCCCGGCACGGTACCACTACCCAATTGGTCCTCCTTAAAATGTATGTAGTGTCACAACAAATATATACATAACCCAATGTTCATTGAAATCATATAAAGATAAGAGGATATGGCATGTGGAACTGAAACTGCTTCACAAAACGAACAACCTCATTGACTTCGTAACGATTTTCTGTTATCCTCCCTTCTTTCAAGTTTGACTACGATTAACTACTGGTAGGCAATGCAGAAGTAATAATGCTACAAAGTAGAAATAAGTAACACAAATGTCCCCTGGCTTCGATCATTGCGACTTAACAACCAAAAATCCTTGAGATTATAGCTGATATTTTGACACTGGTTAGTCATGAAGGGTTATATAAAAACGACTTACAGTCAAGTGGTCTGTTATCACAATGGCCCGGTGTTTCATGTCGGGAGTTAGTTGTTTACTGAGAGGGAGCACCATCTGTAGGCGGGATAGCCAGGTTTGGTATTGCGGCTTCATTCTCTGTGTGTCAGGTATCTCCATTAACAAACTGTATATATCCCTGTCAAGATCACACACTAAGAGGAAACATAAATTGTGTTCACGTGGGAAAGCAGTGGAATTATCAATACTGGATGATTCAAAACTCTTGGCAGATAAATTGTTTATATGCTAACTTTGGAATACTATTTACATAGAAACTAATGATAATTTACACAATCATGGAATTACACAACATGGATGGTAAACTGTAAACAAACAGGTAACGACTCACATTGACGGACGAGCCATCCTTCCAGTCGATACATAGCATCCTGTATGGTATCACCGATCGGATCCACCTTTCGGTCCGTCATCACTTCTGTATCTGGAGTATAACCCAATGCGCGCAGAGTTTAATTACATTAATCTGACAAACTATAGTTAGTATATTAAGTTACGTCTTTAAAATATGTGGTCATTATTTCATGAATATTAATTCCGGTAGTTTCTTATATTTAAAAAAAAATGTTTAATCAAGTAATTTGATTTAATTGTCAACCTATCTGCCTTTCTGTCATTTATTCGGATATTCATTCCTTGTCATGTAATCGATTGCCAGCCTATTTTTACAAATCCTCTCCGATGACTTCGGTTGTCCTTTCTTTTCACAAAATTTCCTGTCATGGAATCGATTACCTATTACTTTAGATAAATTGTCTGCCATGATTTCGATTTCCTAACATGATTACGAAATCCCTTGCCGCGAAATCTATAATGCCTTTCATTTTCACAATATTCCTTGTCATGATTTCGAATGCCTTTCATTTTCACTAAATTTCCTGCAATTATTTCGATTTCTTATTATTTTCACTAAACTTCTTGCCATGATTTCGATTGCCTATCAATTGCAATAAATGCCTAGCCCTGAGTTCGATTGCCTATCATTTCCACTACAATTCCTGCAACGATCTCTATTACCTATTATTTTCACTAAATTTCTTGCCCTTATTTCGATTGCCTATCATTTTCACTAAAATTCCTGCAATGATCTCGATTACCTATTGTGCTTACTAAAAGCCCTGTCCTTTGTGCGATTGACTATTATTTTCTCTAAATATCCCGCTATGATTTTGATTGCCTATGATTTTAACTATTCCCTTGCTTATATTCGACTGCCCATTATATTCGTTAAATTCACTGCCCTACATTCGATTGCCCAGTATTTCCACCGAATTCCTTGCGAAGAAATCGATTTGTTTCATCATTTCTTGTCTGTTACGTATTCGATAATGTATTGCACTTTTTTCATTGTGCCGTATTGTGTTGACATACGTTTAATGGGGTCCGGAACATAATTATGGTATTCCTCTACGTGGACCTTTGGAGTTGCTATTTTAGTAACATTCATTCGCGCCATCAGGTCGATGATACTTTCTTCTGCACCTTGTACATCATTAGCCCTCTCAGTTCCAACCGAGGCTGTCAATCCAATAACCTAATACAGAAAAAATTAGACCTCGGACACGTGTTCTATGATATATATTTAACAAAGGTTAAAGTTAAGAAAGGTAAACTGTTGAACATGGAAAAACTTTTTATATAAATGTCATTGGTTTTTGCAACAGTGGTGCGTCAATGGGGGCAGCGGTGGCCGGGTGGTTAAGGTGTCCCGACACTTTATCACTAACCCTCCACCCTCGGGGCCGCGGTGGTCGGGTGGTTAAGGTATCCCGACACTTTATCACTAACCCTCCACCTCTAGGTTGCAAGTTCGAGTTCAGTTGCCGGGTACTGACCCGAGACCGATGTTTTTTTCTCCGGGTCCTTATATGACCCTTGCTGTTAATAGGACGTTAAACAAAATAAACCAAACCAAACATCAAGTTATATCAGCGTTTATTGATCCCTGCTTGCTCGACAAGGGGTCTTATTGTAGAAGGAAACCTGAGTATATGTGGAGTACCAATGTGATCCTATATGTCCAATCCCTGCTACTCCGACCCTATAGATCCAATCCCTGCTACTCCGACCCTATAGATCCAATCCCTGCTACTCCGACCCTATGGGTCCAATCCATGCTACTCCGACCCTATGGGTCAAATTCCTGCTACTCCGACCCTATGAGTCCAATCCCTGTTACTCCAACCCTATTGCTCCAATCCCTGCTACTCCGAACCTAATGGTCCCATCCCTGCTACTCGACCCTAAGAGTCCAATCCCTGCTACTCCGACCCTATGGGTCCAATCCATGCTACTCCGAACCTAATGGTCCCATCCCTGCTACTCCGACCCTATGAGTCCAATCCCTGCTACTCCGACCCTATGGGTCCAATCCCTGCTACTCCGACCCTATGGGTTCAATCCCTGCTACTCCAACCCTATGGGTCCAATCCCTGCTACTCCGACTCTATAGGTCCAATCCCTGCTACTCCAACCCTGTAGGTCCAATCCCTGCTACTCCGACCCTATAGGTCCGATCCCTGCTACTCCAACCCTGTAGGTCCAATCCCTGCTACTCCGACCCTATGGGTCCAATCCCTGCTACTCCGACCCTATGGGTCCAATCCCTGCTACTCCGACACTATGGGTCCAATTCCTGCTATTCCGACCCTATAGGTCCAATCCCTACTACTCCAACCCTGTAGGTCCAATCCCTGCTGCTCCGACCCTATGGGTCCAATCCCTGCTACTCCAACCCTATGGGTCCAATTCCTGCTACTTCAACCCTACTCCGACCCTATGGGCCCAATCCCTGCTACTCCGACCCTATGAGTCCAATCCCTGCTTCTCCGACCCTATGGGTCCAATCCCTGCTACTCCGACCCTATGGGTCCAATCCCTGCTACTCCAACCCTATGAGTCCAATCCCTGCTACTCCGACCCTATGAGTCCAATCCCTGCTACTCCGACCCTACTCTAATGATTTGATTCACGTCACGCATAACGCAGAATAAATATGGCCACTATTAAAGTCGGATCTTATGTTATACCCATTTACCAACACCGACATCAGAGGGAGATCACTCTTCTACATAAGGACATCAGGAATGTGCACACATAAAAAGTAGGGCCGATTATTGTATCAACCACAGGTACCTGGCAAGTCATAGCCCATGAGGGGATAGCAGGTAAGCTAGTATCAAGTAAATATCGTTTAGCAAAACATACAAAAGAAACTCAAATAGAGATCATCATCTTTCTTTAAGAAGTGCTTGAAACCTACACACAGAACCAATACCAAAAGGAGATCATCCTCGTTCACCACGACTTGAAACACCCATACAACATCATAAGCATTAAGGACTTCACAAGAATAGTACATCACAAATCTTCTTATTAAGGCGTATTGATAGTGAATCTCAAATAACTTCATTGGAATCAAAGGGAGACCACTCTCCTCGTCAAGTCAAATTAAAGAAACGTCTATAAAATAACACCAATAATAAAGGGAGGTCACTCATCCAGATGTAAAACCTAAACGCCCATTACATCAGCACCGGTATCAAAGGAAGACCCACAATCCTTCCTATAAATCATCAAAGGAAGACCACACTCGATGATAGAGACGCATACTCCAAACATCCATACAACAGTACGGGTATCCAATCGTGAGAATCAGCTTATAGGCACAATTAAGAATATCATTTAATGAGTGGAGAACATTATTTGGGGGTAAAGAGGATAAATGCCTTATTCTTCGTCAACGACACCCGTCATTCAAGTCTATGTCACATTGGAGTGTCATTCTTGAAATAATAAGTAGGGTGCTGATAATAAAACTAGTAGACCACCAAGCAGTGGATACCTCTTCACGTCGGAGGTGTAAATATGATATTGCCAAAATATGTTATGATATTTACTACCAATCGCCTCATGATCTTCCCCAACCTCCATATTTTCTTATCGTGTGGTTAAGTTTTCCCTTTTTAGTCGACATCTGCCGCAAAATTCGTACTATCGGATACAGAATGGACAAATTAACAATGGGGAATTTTCAATTCAAATATACCTAACTTTATAGCATGCTGTAACAGATAAGATACCTGTGGTAATGTGCCGCCCTCTTTGTGTCGTTTCCGGTAATGTGCCATAATCAGGTTATAAGGTTCACTTTTCCGTGTATGGTGACACTCGTCAAACACAAGCATAGAGAACGCATCCAGGGATGCTTCCCCTTTTAAGTATCCTTCGAGGGACATTGGTGTGATGACAT
>NC_047032.1:33114999-33254064 GCF_902652985.1 Pecten maximus
GCAGTGTATTAGACCCGTGAGACTGTGACATACACGTGTGGCGTTACATGTATGAGAGCGTGTGTGGTATGGGCCTGTTTTGAGTTCTTTAAGAAATGTGTTTTGATATCAAACGCCACAAAGCTCAAGAAGGGAGTATACAACTCGGACCACCCCGGGGTGGACACAACTGCTGAGTGAGCGGACATCTAATATCAATATAACGTATCTATTACAACTATATGACTATATTTACACTATGGCGACTCTATGGATATATTTAGACTCAGAGGAATGTAATACAACGTATCCCTTACGACATTATGGCTATATTTACACACATTATGTTAACGTGCAAACATCATTCCTCCTACTCACCAGGTTTTTTCTTCACTTTTTGAATCAACTGTAAATGTATGTCTGTGACACTTTAATAATAATGACAACAGACTCTGTCCTGCAAAAAGGTGTGTCGTACTTTTAGATACATATATGTTACCTCCTCCTTGATTGGTTAGCTGTAACAGAAAAGGCTGGCGGGACATGCTATCTCCTCCTTGATTGGCTAGCTGTAACAGGAGAGTCTGGCGGAACATATTCCCTCCTCCTTGTTTGGTTAGCTGTAACATGAGAGGCTGGCGGAGCATGCTACCTCCTCCTTGATTGGTTAACTGTAACATGTGAGGCTGGCGGGACATGCTACCTCCTCCTTGATTGGTTAGCTGTAACATGTGAGGCTAGCGGAACATGTTACCTCCTCCTTGATTGGTTAGCTGTAACAGGAGAGGCTGGCGGGACATGCTACCTCCTCCTTGATTGGTTAGCTATAACATGAGAGGCTGGCGGACATGTTACCTCCTTCCTTGATTGGTTAGCTGTAACATGAGGGGCTGGTGGGACATGCTACCTCCTCCTTGATTGTTTAGCTGTAACATGAGAGGCTGGCGGAACATGTTACCTCCTCCTTGATTGTTTAGCTGTAACATGTGAGGCTGGCGGAACATGTTACCTCCTCCTTGATTGGTTATCTGTAACATGAAAGGCTGGTGGGACATGCTACCTTCTCATTGATTGGTTAAGTGTAACAGGAGAGGCTGGCGGACATGCTATCTCCTCCTTGATTGGTTAGCTGTAACAGGAGAGGCTGGCGGGACATGCTACCTCCTCCTTGATTTGTTAGCTGTAACATGAGGGGCTGGCGGGAAATGTTACCTCCTCCTTGTTTGGTTAGCTGTAACAAGAGAGGCTGGCGGAACATGCTACCTCCTCCTTGATTGGTTAGCTGTAACATGTGAGGCTGGCGGGACATGTTACTCCTCCTTGATTGGTTATCTGTAACAGGAAAGGCTGGTGGGACATGTTACCTCCTCCTTGATTGGTTAGCTGTAACAGGAGAGTCTGGCGGAGCATGCTATCTCCTCCTTGATTGGTTAGCTGTAACATGTGAGGCTGGCGGGACATGTTACCTCCTCCTTGATTGGTTAGCTGTAACATGTGAGGCTGGTTGGACATGCTACCTTCTCTTTGATTGGTTAGCTGTAATATGAGAGGCTGGCGGGACATGCTACCTCCTCCTTAATTGGTTAGCTGTAACATGAGAGGCTGGTTGGACATGCTACCTTCTCTTTGATTGGTTAACTGTAACATGAGAAGCTGGCGGAACATGCTACCTCCTCCTTGATTGGTTAGCTGTAACAGGAGAGGCTGGCGGAACATGTTACCTCCTCCTTAATTGGTTAGCTGTAACATGAGAGGCTGGTTGGACATGCTACCTTCTCTTTGATTGGTTAGCTGTAACATGAGAGGCTGGCGGGACATGCTACCTCCTCCTTAAATGGATAGCTGTAACATGAGAGGCTAGTGGGACATGCTATCTCCTCCTTGATTGGTAAGCTGTAACAGGAGAGGCTGGCGGGACATGCTACCTCCTCCTTGATTTGTTAGCTGTAACAGGAGGGGCTGGCGGGAAATGTTACCTCCTCCTTGTTTGGTTAGCTGTAACAAGAGAGGCTGGCGGAACATGCTACCTCCTCCTTGATTGGTTAGCTGTAACATGTGAGGCTGGCGGGACATGTTACTCCTCCTTGATTGGTTAGCTGTAACATGTGAGGCTGGCGGAACATGTTACCTCCTCCTTGATTGGTTAGCTGTAACAAGAAAGGCTGGTGGGACATGTTACCTCCTCCTTGATTGGTTAGCTGTAACAGGAGAGTCTGGCGGAGCATGCTATCTCCTCCTTGATTGGTTAGCTGTAACATGTGAGGCTGGCGGGACATGTTACCTCCTCCTTGATTGGTTATCTGTAACATGTGAGGCTGGTTGGACATGCTACCTTCTCTTTGATTGGTTAGCTGTAATATGAGAGGCTGGCGGGACATGCTACCTCCTCCTTAATTGGTTAGCTGTAACATGAGAGGCTGGTTGGACATGCTACCTTCTCTTTGATTGGTTAACTGTAACATGAGAAGCTGGCGGAACATGCTACCTCCTCCTTGATTGGTTAGCTGTAACAGGAGAGGCTGGCGGAACATGTTACCTCCTCCTTAATTGGTTAGCTGTAACAAGAGAGGCTGGCGAAACATGTTACCTCCTCCTTGATTGGTTAATCAAATAATTTTATATAGCAATGTATCATCCCAAAGCACTGATTTCCAAACTAAACATTATGTCATCGAACCTTTTCCCCACTAACTGTATAATTCTCAAGATGAAAATTTGACGTAAAACCAGATCGGAAGTAAAAGGAGAGAAAAGCTACTAGATCTGTTTGTAACTTACAAAGAGATATTTCAAACTTATCATTTGAAGGAAGTAGTGACATTTTACAAAAAAGATAAAATTATGAAAGAACAGTGTCAATTTGTATACAGAAATAAACAAAAGTATGGAGACCGAGTTAGATGATCCTCTACACATGCCTTATGTATCAGAAAAAAATCCATATAATTATGAACTAAGTACAATATGGCCTGACAAAATGGAAGGTACGCTAACATAATCAGAATGATTTAATGCTTTAGACATACTTTTGTCAGATAATACCTTAACACTCTTGAGCTCTTTGCAGAATGCTCTTCTGGTTTGAACGTACATTTGTAAATTGGACAAGACACACATGATATAGATTGGGTTAACAGGCTGTGAGGAGTATTTGCAGAAAAAGGGGCTGCATTTGAATCATATATGAAACATTATGCCGTCGAACCTTTTCCCCACTAACTGTATAACTCTCAAGATGAAAATTTGACGTAATTAAAATCAGTTCTCAGTAACAGGCGATAAATAATCCACAGGAATTAAAATCAGTTCTCAGTAACAGGCGATGAATAATCCAAAGGAATTAAAATCAGTTCTCAGTAACAGGTGATAAATAATCCAAAGGAATTAAAATCAGTTCTCAGTAACAGGCGATAAATAATCCACAGGAATTAAAATCAGTTCTCAGTAACAGGCGATAAATAATCCACAGGAATTAAAATCAGTTCTCAGTAACAGGTGATAAATAATCCACAGGAATTAAAATCAGTTCTCAGTAACAGATGATAAATAATCCACAGGAATTAAAATCAGTTCTCAGTAACAGGCGATTAATAATCTAACAGAATTAAAATCAATTCTCAGTAACAGGTGATAAATAATCCACAGGAATTAAAATCAGTTCTCAGTAACAGGCGATAAATAATCCAACATCATTCATATAGCTCCCCTTGACGAATGTAAATCAGTTCTGAATAAGAATTTGTCTCCCTGGTTATTTATAATGCATTGTCAAATTTTTCAAGTACATTCTTTAACCATTGTTTTTAGAATTAATAAATTGTAAAAGAAAATATCGTTTGAACAAGTTCATCTTTATGCTTTTTCTCCTATCTGATCTGTTCTGCTAGATACGATTTTCTGCTTGGGCAAAACTAAAATTCCGGCGAAAACACACTGACAGGCATTCCGGAACTGTAATCAAATAATCTTATATAGCAACGTATCATACCAAAGCACTGATTTCCAAACTAAACATTATGCCATCGAACCTTTTCCCCACTAACTGTATAACTCTCAAGGTGAAAATTTGACGTAAACCCAGATCGAAAGTAAAAGGAGAGAAAAGCTACTAGATCTGTTTGTAACTTACAAAGAGACATTTCACGAAGAAGCTTATTTCAAAGTTATTATTTGAAGGAAGTAGTGACATTTTACAAAAAGATAAAATTATGAAAGAACATGGTAAATTTGTATACAGAAATAAACAAAAGTATGGAGACCGACTTAGATGATCCTCTAAACATACCTTATGTATTAGAAAAAAATCCATATAATTATGAATTAAATACAATATAGCCTGACAAAATTGAAGGTACACTAACATAATCAGAATGATTTAATGCTTTAGACATACTTTTCGTCAGATAATACCTTAACACTCTTGTGCTCTTTGCAGAATGCTCTTCTGGTTTGAACGTACATTTGTAAATTGGACAAGACACATATGATATAGATGGGGTTAACAGGTTGTGAGGAGTATTTGCAGAAAAAGGGGCTGCATTTGAATCATATATGAAAGTTTTAACTGCTTCGAATTTCTTCTGATGTTAGTACAGGAGGATTTCACTAAGCATAAATTTGAAGAAAAGCATGAATTGGTTAATAAGTTACGGCATGACTGTTTTTTTTTAATTTGTGCTACTTCATTAAGGTAACAATGATAAAGTATTTTACTCTTCCAATATTTACACTTTTATTTTCTTCTCTTTTGATCCCCTATAAGTTTTATTTATAAAATCTTCAAAAAATGTTTTTTGTCTCCGGTTGGATATAAAATGAAAAATTATTTAAAGAAATGTAGTGATTAATGCTTACGAGAATAGGGGTTCAGTATGCCGAATAGAAAGGCACACTGCCAAACACAAAAATACATTGGATAAAGAAATGTCTTAATAATAAAACATTTTCTGGCTGGAAACCGCTATTACCTACCCAGATAGAAAAGTTTGGGGGTGAAAAGATATGACATATGAACAGGGAAAGTCTACGGAAAATTTATGAAGCCATTTAATGCCTTTTGGGACACGTTATATATGTACACCTTTACCGCAAACAATATCAGATAATGCATTAGCTCAACAATTATGGTTAGATTACAGAATATCAGTAAATGATAAACATGCTGTATATTACAAGTTGATAAAAATGTGTTTTTCAGAAATGTTTTAATCAATGAAACAGATGAATTCCAGTCCCTTGACGATTTCAATTGAACCAATTGAAATTTAAATCTGATTTCGTAAGATATCAATTAATAATGATGATTATTCTAAGACTTTTAGAACTAATGTATAAACCAAAATTGTAGAAAATTTGTGTTGTAAAGACAGAAGAGAAGGTTGCAAAATATTATTATAACCTTCTAGTAGGCGAATATTTATTTGTTTAAGTTATAATTTGAGAAAGCGGGAATAATGGATTAGAAACTGAAATGATTTTCAACGATTAGAATGTGATTTTAAAGCATATTTGCTGATTACAGATGATTCAACTTTACAAACATTCAATTTAAATTGCTCATTAGAATTCTATATTCAAACACTAGACTCATTAAAATGAAAATTGTACAGAGTTAGTTAGTTTTGTTTTCTTTTGTGGCAGATAGAGAATCCTGAATCATCTTTTCTGTGATTGTGAATTCATTAAGGTTCTGTAGAATTTGTTGAAAAAACAGAATTTTCGGCCAATACCAATAAAAACTTTCCAATAACATGCCTTTCAGTTCTTTTAGGCGACAACAGTAATCATCAATGGTTGTTTTTTTCTTATAAAGAAGTTTATATGTATATATACTTGCAGTACTGATACTCATCTATCAGATTAGCATGTCAGAGAAGTTTTTATGTAGTACAAACAAATTGACAAATTGAGATTATCTTTTATTTTCGGCAAAAGCAAATCGGTTAAGGGGGCGGTGTATATATATTACCTCAGCAATTAGCACAATAACTGAATAACAGCATTTAACATGATTTTACGTCTTTTGGTTAATTATAGTAAAACAATATTCGTTGTTGAAAAAATACTAAAAACTATATATATATGAAATGAAGCAATTTTCTCCTTCATTACCGGTGGTAGTATTTAAATGTATATGATTATAACACAAACCTGTGTAGGAATGATGACAAGTTGCACATGTATAACATTTGTTTACGAATATTTAGTCAATTTGATAGATTAATAACATAAAAACTAATACAAATTATTAAATTGGTTATATGGCATTATGGACAATAGAAATAATTAGTTTTAATAACATTCAATTCACATGTACATATAATGGTCCACCGGGGGATTATTTGATGGCTAATAACAAAAAAATTAACAGATATGTTGCGATTGTTTTTATTTTACAAGTAAGAACATAATTTACATTTATATCAATGTACAAAAGCAATAAAGTATCTGGCTACACACTATACACAAAGTGTACTATCATCGTAATGATTGGAATAGCATCACTGACAAGAAGTATAATTCTGAGGTTTATTGTAGCGAGTAAGTCATTTAGATATATATTCCTGTTGTACTTTGTCAAGCTGCTACGTATTAATATTGCGAGAAATGATTTTAAAAGTGTCATAGTAATGAGTACTATGTAACCTTTGGTTTTGTTTGTTTTTGTTTTTCGTCCTATTAACAGCCAGGGTCAGTTAAGGACGTGCCAGGTTTGGAGGTGGAGGAAAGCCGGAGTACCCGGAGAAAAACCACTGGCTTAAGGTCAGTACCTGGCAACTGCCCCACGTAGGTTTAGAACTAGTAACCCAGAGGTGGAAGGCTAGCGTTAAAGTGTCGGGACACCTTAACCACTCGGCCACCGCGGCCCCATATGTAACCACTTAATGCACATGATGTGAATGTTAGCATTATCATTACGACCATAGGGTTAATAGTTGTAGAATAGAAATGTACCGTTTGTGTTTCTAGTCGTTTAGAAGAACGAGGAAAAATTCCTTGTGAACAATTCCATTAATTGAATCTATAATAATAAATTTTCAAATTGCCCATACAATGAAATTCTGCAGGATAACTTTGAGCAAATCAGCATACAACTCCTAGTCTCCTTCATGTTTTTTTTATTGTGGTATTTTAACAATCTACCTTTATTATCCTTTTTTTAGTGTTTAGAAATACTTTTAATACCTAAGTACACGAGCATGCATTTCATACCGAATTACACGAGCATGCATTTTATACCTAATTACACGAGCATGCATTTTATACCTAATTACACGAGCATGCTTTTTATACCTAATTACACGAGCATGCATTTTATACCTAATTACACGAGCATGCTTTTTATACCTAATTACACGAGCATGCATGTTATACCTAATTACACGAGCATGCATTTTATACCTAATTACACGAGCATGCATTTTATACCTAATTACACGAGCATACATGTTCTTTTGTGAATGTTTTCCGGATATTTGCCCCATAGAACATTTCCTGTTAAGTGATCCACTAATTTCTTTTTTATACTTTTTTCTAAAGCTTGTCACCCCCCTACCTCCATCAATATAGTCATGGCAATGCTATATTCTAAGTGGCCAGCTCATTAAAATCTACGTATTATCTATCATAAGTAGGTACTGCATATTTTATTTTACATATTTAACCCGTTTAATATAACTCTTGTGATTAATTTGAACAAACGTGACACCAATATTTCAACATGTTTCCGGTCTACGTGTATATTTATGTGTTAATTAGATTATTTAGAACACTTAGTTCAAACATGATAATATAATTTAGCTATGTAACCTTGCAAGTAGGAAAGTATTTTCAATGTTCAAATGTCACGGGATCTTGATCACTATATTGTTCCTGTCCCTTTTTTAATATAGCTGCATATATACATGTAGAATGTTTCTTTGCCTAAAGCGACATATCATGGCTTAATCCCGGTCAGTAATTGATCAACGACGTCCCATTTACTCGGAATCTAGTTCATTGCTGAAACCTTTGAGATTCACACTGAAGGTGAGGACTACTTTCTCATCTTGGCATCTTATTAACAATATAGCATCAGATTCATTATCAAAAATGGACTGATATCAGTAGCAATAAACTTAAAGCACAACATAAAAGTCAACCACAATTACTAGTGACATAAGGTCAGTGAAATATGTACATACTACTGACTTGCTCTTGTTCTCAAAATCGTGTAGCTTGTACCGAAATGTCATAAAACCGCTCAAGTTATGATAAAGGTCCGAAAACTAGACTATTATTCGTGAAGCCATTGTCATATGTCATAGACTCGCTAAAGTCAGGACAAAGGTCGGAAAGCATTACCATTGCGCGTGTAACCTGTACCATATAACGTCTGAGGTATCCAATCATCAATCACGACCATATTCTGTAAGTTCATCAAACCCTTTAAGATTAGAAAACTCCTCCTCGCTCATGTATTGTACCCTGGGAAGTTTTGCCCAAGTTTTGCAATGATACTCTTCTTTTGTGTTGCTATCTGTGATAATGAATTGCTTAATCTTCACTATTGCACAGAAGACGTTTTCTTTAAAACAAGCCCCTACCCCCCAATTATGTCCGCACTTTTTACAGAATGTTTTATATTTTGTTTCCAAGTTGTCGTACTTAGATATTTTGGGGTTACGATGACATGTGATCTTCGTATAGAACTCCTTATCTATGACTACATATTGGGATCCGTTGTAACATCGTATGTCACAGCTACACACTGCTGTCTCCTGGCATTTCCCGCACCGCAGTGTAAATTTGCCCGTCGTCTTACTTTGTTGATGAAGCTCCTTCGCTTGTGCGTATTCAGCCTCTGCAGCAGTGATAGCGCGCATGCGCTGTCTGACCTCAAGTTGGAGATCGTCGTCTGATTTCACTAGGATGTTGCTCAAGGCGTCATTCATCAGTGCCAATCTTATTACGTTTATGTCCTCTTGTCTACGCTTCTCTGCATTTGCAAAGTCTGTGACTGTCCCCTGTTTCGCTCTGCTCCTTCCTGTAACATAACACATTCGGACGGTTAATTACAGTTTTGTTTTTTAAGTAGAGCAGTCGGATTAGTCTTATTTCAAGAAATTGACCACAATCTATATTAAAGTATAAAATTGAGACTTGTTTCTCACTTGTTTAATAGATTTGACATCAGTTTATTGACGTCGATTTCATAAGGAAAACGACAACATCTGATAAATGTATATATACTAATATGTTTATAACGGCTTTATTCCAAATATCCCGAAGCTAGTGCAGCTATCTCGAGACTAGTCCCTACATACTAAGACTAATCCATATAGTTCGCATCTAGTCCATGCATCAGGTTACTACTCCGTACATCCCGATACTAATCTATACATCCCTATATTTGTCTATCTAGAATCAAGAGTATGTATTCCGATACCAGTCCCAATAATTTGATTCTAGTCCAGATAACCTCAGACTAGTTCATATATCCCGATACTAGGCCAAATATCCCGACACTAGTTCACATCTCGATACTAGGAAAAATATACAAACACTAGTATATATATCCCGATTCAATGCCAAATATTCCAATACTACTTAGCATATCTCGATACTTGGCCAAATATCCCGACACTAGTTCGCATATCACGATACTAGGAAAAATATCCCGACAATAGTTCATATATCCCGATACTAGGCCAAATATCCCGACACTAGTTCAAATATCATGATACTTGGCCAAATATCCCGACACTAGTTCGCATATCCCGATACTAGGAAAAAAATCCCGACAATAGTTCATATATCCCAATACTAGGAAAAATATCCTGACTATAGTTCACATATCTTGAAAATAGTCCAAATATCCCGACATTAATTCATATATTCCGGTTCTATTCCAAATATCCTGACACCAGTTCATATACCCTGATACTAGGCCAAATATTACGACACTGGTTCATGTATCCCGATACTAGGCCAAATATTCTGATACTGGTTCATATATCCCTATACTTGGCCAAATATCGCGACACTAGTTCATTTATCTCGATCCTAGGCCAAATATCCCGACACTAGTTCACATATCTTGATAAAAGTCCAAATATCCCGACACTGGTTCATATATTCCGATTCTATTCCAAATATCCCGACACTAGTTCATATATCCTGATACTAGGCCAAATATTCCGACACTGGTTCATATATCCCGATACTAGGCCAAATATCCCGACACTAGTTCATATATCCCGATACTAGGCCAAATATCCCGACACTAATTCATATATTCCGATTCTATTCCAAATATCCCGACACTAGTTCAAATATCATGATACTAGGCCAAATATTCCGACACTGGTTCATATATCCCTATACTTGGCCAAATATCGCGACACTAGTTCGCATATCACGATACTAGGAAAAATATCCCGACAATAGTTCATATATCCCGATACTAGGCCAAATATCCCGACACTAGTTCAAATATAATGATACTTGGCCAAATATCCCGACACTAGTTCGCATATCCCGATACTAGGAAAAAAATCCCGACAATAGTTCATATATCCCGATACTAGAAAAAATATCCTGACTATAGTTCACATATCTTGAAAATAGTCCAAATATCCGGACACTAGTTCACATATCTTGAAAATAGTCCAAATATCCGGACACTAATTCATATATTCCGATTCTATTCCAAATATTCCGACACCAGTTCATATATCCTGATACTAGGCCAAATATTACGACACTGGTTCATATATCCCGATACTAGGCCAAATATTCTGATACTGGTTCATATATCCCTATACTTGGCGAAATATCTCGACACTAGTTCATTTATCTCGATCCTAGGCCAAATATCCCGACACTAGTTCACATATCTTGATAAAAGTCCAAATATCCCGACACTAATTCATATATTCCGATTCTATTCCAAATATCCTGACACCAGTTCATATATCCTGATACTAGGCCAAATATCCCGACACTAGTTGAAATACCATGATACTAGGCCAAATATTCTGATACTGGTTCATATATCCCTATACTTGGCCAAATATCGCGACACTAGTTCATTTATATCGATCCTAGGCAAAATATCCCGACACTAGTTCACATATCTTGATAAAGTCCAAATATCCCGACACTAATTCATATATTCCGATTCTATTCCAAATATCCTGACACCAGTTCATATATCCTGATACTAGGCCAAATATCCCGACACTAGTTGAAATATCATGATACTAGGCCAAATATTCTGATACTGGTTCATATATCCCTATACTTGGCCAAATATCGCGACACTAGTTCATTTATATCGATCCTAGGCCAAATATCCCGACACTAGTTCACATATCTTGATAAAGTCCAAATATCCCGACACTAATTCATATATTCCGATTCTATTCCAAATATCCCGACACTGGTTCATATATCCCGATACTAGGCCAAATATCCCGACACTAGTTCATATATCCTGATACTAGGCCAAATATTCCGACACTGGTTCATATATCCCAATACTAGGCCAAATATCCCGACACTTGTTCAAATATAATGATACTTGGCCAAATATCCCGACACTAGTTCGCATATCCCGATACTAGGAAAAATCCCGACAATAGTTCATATATCCCGATACTAGGAAAAATATCCTGACTATAGTTCATATATCCCGATACTAGGCCAAATATTCTGATACTGGTTCATATATCCCGATACTTGGCGAAATATCTCGACACTAGTTCATTTATCTCGATCCTAGGCCAAATATCCCGACACTAGTTCACATATCTTGATAAAAGTCCAAATATCCCGACACTAATTCATATATTCCGATTCTATTCCAAATATCCTGACACCAGTTCATATATCCTGATACTAGGCCAAATATCCCGACACTAGTTGAAATACCATGATACTAGGCCAAATATTCTGATACTGGTTCATATATCCCTATACTTGGCCAAATATCGCGACACTAGTTCATTTATATCGATCCTAGGCAAAATATCCCGACACTAGTTCACATATCTTGATAAAGTCCAAATATCCCGACACTAATTCATATATTCCGATTCTATTCCAAATATCCTGACACCAGTTCATATATCCTGATACTAGGCCAAATATCCCGACACTAGTTGAAATATCATGATACTAGGCCAAATATTCTGATACTGGTTCATATATCCCTATACTTGGCCAAATATCGCGACACTAGTTCATTTATATCGATCCTAGGCCAAATATCCCGACACTAGTTCACATATCTTGATAAAGTCCAAATATCCCGACACTAATTCATATATTCCGATTCTATTCCAAATATCCCGACACTGGTTCATATATCCCGATACTAGGTCAAATATCCCGACACTAGTTCATATATCCTGATACTAGGCCAAATATTCCGACACTGGTTCATATATCCCAATACTAGGCCAAATATCCCGACACTTGTTCAAATATAATGATACTTGGCCAAATATCCCGACACTAGTTCGCATATCCCGATACTAGGAAAAATCCCGACAATAGTTCATATATCCCGATACTAGGAAAAATATCCTGACTATAGTTCATATATCCCGATACTATTCCAAATATCCCGACATTAGTTCACATATCTTGAAAATAGTCCAAATATCCGGACACTAGTTCACATATCTTGAAAATAGTCCAAATATCCGGACACTAATTCATATATTCCGATTCTATTCCAAATATTCCGACACCAGTTCATATATCCTGATACTAGGCCAAATATTACGACACTGGTTCATATATCCCGATACTAGGCCAAATATTCTGATACTGGTTCATATATCCCTATACTTGGCGAAATATCTCGACACTAGTTCATTTATCTCGATCCTAGGCCAAATATCCCGACACTAGTTCACATATCCTGATAAAAGTCCAAATATCCCGACACTAATTCATATATTCCGATTCTATTCCAAATATCCTGACACCAGTTCATATATCCTGATACTAGGCCAAATATCCCGACACTAGTTGAAATATCATGATACTAGGCCAACTATTCTGATACTGGTTCATATATCCCTATACTTGGCCAAATATCGCGACACTAGTTCATTTATATCGATCCTAGGCCAAATATCCCGACACTAGTTCACATATCTTGATAAAGTCCAAATATCCCGACACTAATTCATATATTCCGATTCTATTCCAAATATCCCGACACTAGTTCATATATCCCGATACTAGGCCAAATATCCCAACACTAGTTCATATATCCTGATACTAGGCCAAATATTCCGACACTGGTTCATATATCCCAATACTAGGCCAAATATCCCGACACTAGTTCATATATCTCGATACTAGGCCAAATATCCCGACACTAGTTCATATATCCCGATACTAGGCCAAATATCCCGACACTAGTTCAAATATCATGATACTAGGCCAAATATTCCGACACTGGTTCATATATCCCTATACTTGGCCAAATATCTCGACACTAGTTCATATATCTCGATTCAATGTCAAATATTCCAATACTACTTAGCATATCTCGATACTTGGCCAAATATCCCGACACTAGTTCGCATATCACGATACTAGGAAAAATATCCCGACAATAGTTCATATATCCCGATACTAGGCCAAATATCCCGACACTAGTTAAAATATCATGATACTTGGCCAAATATTTCGACACTAGTTCGCATATCCCGATACTAGGAAAAAAATCCCGACAATAGTTCATATATCCCGATACTAGGAAAAATATCCTGACTATAGTTCATACATCCCGATACTATTCCAAATATCCCGACATTAGTTCACATATCCTGCTACTAGGCCAAATATTTCGACACTGGTTCATATATCCCAATACTAGGCCAAATATCCCGACACTAGTTTATATATCTCGATACTAGGCCAAATATCCCGACACTAGTTTATATATCTCGATACTAGGCCAAATATCCCGAGACTAGTTCATATATCCCGATACTAGGTCAAATATCCCGACACTAGTTCATATATCTCGATTCAATGTCAAATATTCCAATACTACTTAGCATATCTCGATACTTGGCCAAATATCCCGACACTAGTTCGCATATCACGACACTAGGAAAAATATCCCGACAATAGTTCATATATCCCGATACTAGGCCAAATATCCCGACACTAGTTAAAATATCATGATACTTGGCGAAATATCCTGACACTAGTTCGCATATCCCGATACTAGGAAAAAAATCCCGACAATAGTTCATATATCCCGATACTAGGAAAAATATCCTGACTATAGTTCAAATATCCCGATACTATTCCAAATATCCCGACATTAGTTCACATATCTTGAAAATAGTCCAAATATCCCGACATTAATTTATATATTCCGATTCTATTCCAAATATCCCGACACCAGTTCATATATCCTGATACTAGGCCAAATATTACGACACTGGTTCATATATCCCGATACTAGGCCAAATATTCTGATACTGGTTCATATATCCCTATACTTGGCGAAATATCTCGACACTAGTTCATTTATCTCGATCCTAGGCCAAATATCCCGACACTAGTTCACATATCTTGAAAATAGTCCAAATATCCCGACACTAATTCATATATTCCGATTCTATTCCAAATACCCTGACACCAGTTCATATATCCTGATACTAGGCCAAATATCCCGACACTTGTTGAAATATCATGATACTAGGCCAAATATTCTGATACTGGTTCATATATCCCTATACTTGGCCAAATATCGCGACACTAGTTTATTTATCTCGATCCTAGGCCAAATATCCCGACACTAGTTCACATATCTTGATAAAAGTCCAAATATCCCGACACTGGTTCATATATTCCGATTCTATTCCAAATATCCCGACACTAGTTCATATATCCTGATACTAGGCAAAATATTCTGACACTGGTTCATATATCCCGATACTAGGCCAAATATCCCGACACTAGTTCATATATCTCGATACTAGGCCAAATATCCCGACACTAGTTCATATATCCCGATACTAGGCCAAATATCCCGACACTAGTTCAAATATCATGATACTAGGCCAAATATTCCGACACTGGTTCATATATCCCTATACTTGGCCAAATATCCCGACACTAGTTCATATATCTCGATACTAGGCCAAATATCCCCACACTAGTTCATATATCCCGACACTAGTTCAAATATTCCGGCACTGATTCATACATCCAGATACTAGGCCAAATATCCCGACAATAGTTCATATACCCCGATACTAGGCCAAATATCCCGACAATAGTTCATTTATCTCGATACTTTCGAACTGAACACTGACTGGGTCAAGTTTTTTCCCTGCGGAATTTGCAAGGCGTGAATTAATAGCACGCAGTCACCACCATGGCTTTATCATCAGTTGTCCAAGTATGTACGTAGTAAGACTACTCAAATAGACTGTACAAAATCCGCAGGGATGTGACAGATGAGACTGTCCCACAATGCACATTATGAAATAAATACATTATAGCACAGTTGTGTCAACGAATAGTGAACATTTGTATATTGCTGTGTGTTAAGTTCAATCGGCATTTAATGATATTACCTAGACAATGATGTATGTACATCAACCAACCCAATTGCATTGTTTTACCAATTACCTATTAAACGACAGTGTAGTACCTAGATATAATACAATTCTCTGACCCTCAATGGTCACATACGAACCTGCAACCTGTACCGTGGATATCTCGTTTCTAGTATTGTTATAACGAATGACGAAGTTACAGGCGGGTATGTTTAATCCCTCCTCGGCCACCTGTGTCGCTACCACACCATTTATCTGTTTAGATAGGAGTCGCTTGATTACTCGGCTTTGGTCGGCTTGAGATTGTTCTACAAGTATAAAGTCACACATAGGAATCATATTCAGTAAAATAACAAATGCATCGACAGAAAAATGATCAGATGGTTAAGAGGCTATAAACAGATAATCATAATGGCCAGGGCAATTAGTCCATTCGCCGTCAACAGAATTAAAGATCATAAACGGAAGATCCTAATTGTTCATACTGGGCGACGGATTATTTATGGTATCATGCGAATCTCCGATACAAATGTTGCTTGCACTGGATTAAAGAAAGTTAGTGTTAGGTAATACATTACTGGATTAAAGAAGGTTAGGGTTAGGTACTACATTTCTGGATTAAAGAAGTTCAGGGTTAGGTAATACATTACTGGATTAAAGAAGTTCAGGGTTAGGTAATACATTACTGGATTAAAGAAGTTTAGTGTTAGGTAATACATTACTGGATTAAAGAAGGTTAGGATTAGGTACTACATTACTGGATTAAAGAAGGTTTGGGTTAGGTAATACATTACTGGATTAAAGAAGGTTAGGGTTAGGTAATACATTACTGGATTAAAGAAGTTTAGTGTTAGGTAATACATTACTGGATTAAAGAAGGTTAGGGTTAGGTAATACATTACTGGATTAAAGAAGGTTAGGGTTAGGTAATACATTACTGGATTAAAGAAGATTAGGGTTAGGATTAGGTACTACATTACTGGATTAAAGAAGGTTTGGGTTAGGTAATACATTACTGGATTAAAGAAGGTTAGGGTTAGGTAATACATTACTGGATTAAAGAAGTTTAGTGTTAGGTAATACATTACTGGATTAAAGAAGGTTAGGATTAGGTACTACATTACTGGATTAAAGAAGGTTTGGGTTAGGTAATACATTACTGGATTAAAGAAGGTTAGGGTTAGGTAATACATTACTGGATTAAAGAAGTTTAGTGTTAGGTAATACATTACTGGATTAAAGAAGGTTAGGGTTAGGTAATACATTACTGGATTAAAGAAGGTTAGGGTTAGGTAATACATTACTGGATTAAAGAAGTTAAGGATTAGGTAATACATTACTGGATTAAAGAAGGTTAGGGTTAGGTGATACATTACTGGATTAAAGAAGGCTAGGGTTAGGTACTACATTTCTGGATTAAAGAAGGTTAGGGTTAGGTAATACATTACTGGATTAAAGAAGGTTAGGGTTAGGTAATACATTACTGGATTAAAGAAGTTAAGGATTAGGTAATACATTTCTGGATTAAAGAAGGTTAGGGTTAGGTAATACATTACTGGATTAAAGAAGTTTAGGGTTAGGTAATACATTACTGGATTAAAGACGTTTAGGGTTAGGTAATACATTACTGAATTAATGAAGGTTAGAGTTAAGTAATAAATTACTGGATCAAAGAAGTTCAGGGTTAGGTAATACATTACTGGATTAAAGAAGGTTAGGGTTAGGTAATACATTACTGGATTAAAGAAAGTTAGGGTTAGGTCATACATTACTGGATTAAAGAAGGTTAGGGTTAGGGTTAGGTAATACATTACTGGATTAAAGAAGATTAGGGTTAGGGTTAGGTAATACATTACTGGATTAAAGAAGATTAGGGTTAGGATTAGGTACTACATTACTGGATTAAAGAAGGTTAGGGTTAGGTAATACATTACTGGATTAAAGAAGTTTAGTGTTAGGTAATACATTACTGGATTAAAGAAGGTTAGGATTAGGTACTACATTACTGGATTAAAGAAGGTTTGGGTTAGGTAATACATTACTGGATTAAAGAAGGTTAGGGTTAGGTAATACATTACTGGATTAAATAAGTTTAGTGTTAGGTAATACATTACTGGATTAAAGAAGGTTAGGGTTAGGTAATACATTACTGGATTAAAGAAGGTTAGGGTTAGGTAATACATTACTGGATTAAAGAAGTTAAGGATTAGGTAATACATTACTGGATTAAAGAAGGTTAGGGTTAGGTGATACATTACTGGATTAAAGAAGGCTAGGGTTAGGTACTACATTTCTGGATTAAAGAAGGTTAGGGTTAGGTAATACATTACTGGATTAAAGAAGGTTAGGGTTAGGTAATACATTACTGGATTAAAGAAGGTTAGGGTTAGGTAATACATTACTGGATTAAAGAAGTTAAGGATTAGGTAATACATTTCTGGATTAAAGAAGGTTAGGGTTAGGTAATACATTACTGGATTAAAGAAGTTTAGGGTTAGGTAATACATTACTGGATTAAAGACGTTTAGGGTTAGGTAATACATTACTGAATTAATGAAGGTTAGAGTTAAGTAATAAATTACTGGATCAAAGAAGTTCAGGGTTAGGTAATACATTACTGGATTAAAGAAGGTTAGGGTTAGGTAATACATTACTGGATTAAAGAAAGTTAGGGTTAGGTCATACATTACTGGATTAAAGAAGGTTAGGGTTAGGGTTAGGTAATACATTACTGGATTAAAGAAGATTAGGGTTAGGGTTAGGTAATACATTACTGGATTAAAGAAGGTTAGGGTTAGGAATACATTACTGGATTAAAGAAGGTTATGGTTAGGGTTAGGTAATACATTACTGGATTAAAGAAGGTTAGTGTTAGGTAATGCATTACTGGATTAAAGAAGGTTTGGGTTAGGTACTACATTTCTGGATTAAAGGAGGTTAGGGTTAGGTAATACATTACTGGATTAAAGAAGGTTATGGTTAGGTAATACATTACTGGATTAAAGAAGGTTAGGGTTAGGTAATACATTACTGGATTTAAGAAATTTAGTGTTAGGTAATACATTACTGGATTAAAGAAGGTTAGGGTTAGGTAATACATTTCTGGATTAAAGAAGGTTAGGGTTAGGTAATACATTACTGGATTAAAGAAGGTTAGTGTTAGGTACTACATTACTGGATTAAAGGAGGTTAGGGTTAGGTAATACATTACTGGATTAAAGAAGGTTATGGTTAGGTAATGCATTTCTGGATTAAAGAAGGTTTGGGTTAGGTAATACATTACTGGATTAAAGAAGGTTTGGGTTAGGTAATACATTTCTGGATTAAAGAAGGTTAGGGTTAGGTAATACATTACTGGATTAAAGAAGGTTATGGTTAGGGTTAGGTAATACATTTCTGGATTAAAGAAGGTTTGGGTTAGGTACTACATTTCTGGATTAAAGAAGGTTAGGGTTAGGTAATATATTACTGGATTAAAGAAGGTTATGGTTAGGGTTAGGTAATACATTACTGGATTAAAGAAGGTTAGTGTTAGGTAATGCATTACTGGATTAAAGAAGGTTTGGGTTAGGTACTACATTTCTGGATTAAAGAAGGTTATGGTTAGGTAATACATTACTGGATTAAAGAAGGTTATGGTTAGTGATAGGTAATACATCACTCGATTAAAGAAGTTAAGGGTTAGGTAATGCATTACTTGATTAAAGAAGGTTAGGGTTAGGTAATACATTTCTGGATTAAAGAAGGTTATGGTTAGGGTTAGGTTATACATTACTGGATTAAAGAAGATTATGGTTAGGGTTAGGTAATACATTACTGGATTAAAGAAGGTTAGTGTTAGGTAATACATTACTGGATTAAAGAAGGTTAGGGTTATTTAATACATTACTGGATTAAAGAAGGTTTGGTTTAGGTACTACATGACTGGATTAAAGAAGGTTAGGGTTAGGTAATACATTACTGGATTAAAGAAGGTTAGGGTTAGGTACTACATTTCTGGATTAAAGAAGGTTAGGGTTAGGTAATACATCACTCGATTAAAGAAGTTTAGGGTTCGGTAATCCATCACAGGTTTCGGGAGGTCTAAGGTTACTGGATTTTATTGATAATTTCAACCGTAGGTAATCGCACTTGATTGTGATACTTCGTTGTCTGAAACATGGTATCTGGTATATCCAAAATCACGTTGTTTTACACGAAATAAATGGCTTAAACAAATGTAAGTTCAATCAACGAAAATATTACCCGGTATGATAAAGGAAGACTTTTTTTTATTTCTTCATCTTCATTTTGGTACATCAAAATCTACGTCAATTCTTATTCCATGGTCAACGATATTTACACTCACTTTCCTTGTCTTCCGATGTTGAACGAGAACTTATCAGGTGTTCACATCTCGCGAAGGAGGATTTTTCTGTAAGATATTTTGAAACGGCTGTTGCAGATGCTTTGGTTTCGACAAACACCATGAATATTGAATCCTTTCCTTTCTCTGTAAAGTTGTCATCTACCATCTTCTGAAGACAAATGATGTTTGGATTCTCGTAAATCGGGTTCTTTGAGAGGCATTCCAGTTCCTTAATGACATCTATCAATGAAAGTTGAATATTAGACCAGGATTGTTGTATTGCATCATGGGGTAAAATCTGGGGATACTTTTATAGAATAACATGCCTTCTGTCTGATTCTCGTCATCGTATATGTGTACTTAAACTAGGCGTTGTGGCGCCATCATACCTTTGTACAAACTGACAATCGTTACATCTCTATTGTCCTTTTCCGCACTGACTTCTTTTGGATTGATGTCACTTGCGCTACATAGGACTACATCATTGTGTTCACCTCCGTCACAAATTTGGTACTTCAATGACGAGAGGTTTAGTTGCGTCAGAACATCCCTCATACAGAGAATGTAGTTACAACTGAGGGCGTCCTGGTACATCTATGATAATTAAAGTCAGGATTACATTAATGTCCTCATACAGAGAGTCTGAGTATAAATGAGAGCTTACTGTGGAGAACAATTAAATGCCTGATGTTGACTGTCAGTTGATACATCGGGTATAATCCTATTTCGAGTTTGGTATTTGATAACTTAATTTTGTTTTGGACAAGAATACGTTTACATGTCAACGTCGTTTCAGATAATCGTTAAACGTACAAATCGATTGTAAAAGTTTTGTAATTTGAAACTGTTTTGCGAATTTTGAGCATGGTCCGTAAATAATAGAATAAAACTTCTAGATACTTTGTGTATCGATTAGATAGTTTAAAAATATATAATGCACAACAAGGTATAAGGTCATACACCTTACAATATATTAAGCTTACAGTCAAATGATCTGTAATTACAATGGCCCGGTGTATCAGGTCACGGGGTAGTTCTTTACTGAGAGGGAGCGCCATCTGTAGGCGTGACAACCATGTTTGGTATTGCTGCTTCATCCTCTTTGTATCAGGCATTTCCTTCAACAGCGCGTGTACAGCCCCGGTGTCCAGATCAAACACTGTCAAAACATATAAAACACTGCTATAATGGATCATGAACGTGAGATACCTCATCACGATGGGTTCGAATACGTAATGATTAAGTTATACAACATGGTACAAACAATTTTCCTTACTCTAACCCTAACCGATGATTTCCTTTAGTTCACCATTCTATGTTTTGTGTAGGATTCGTTTTAACTGCATCTAAAGATATGTTCCTTAGTTCTATCAACTATCTACACTATTACATCGATATGATTTTAATATTTGTTCAATTTCGTTGAAACTAACTAATTTTAAAATGGGATCGGCCACCCGATTGAATTACGTATCTGCCGAGGGGGATCATTTTTACAACATTACACTTTTTTTTTTGTTTATACCTACTATATTTGTGTAACTGTTCGATGTTCTATGTTTATATATGATCGTATGTTATTTACCCGTGTCTTGATAAAGGGGCAGATTGCCTCGAAAATTCGACAATTTATTTGTCTGTACTGTCGTTATTACTACTTGACATATATCTATTTCTAGTAATACGCATCCAACATTTGTTTGTTAGGATCCAGTACCTATATTGGTTTATACCGTCGTTATTACTTACTATACCCTATATATATATATATATATATAGCTTATAAACACAAATGACGAAGGAAGACAACTTTTTGACTCGTGCCCTGACTGGCCTCGAACTCACGATCTACGGCACCCAATCGCCTAGCCAGAAATATCCGCAGCCTATACCGCTGCGCCACATCGGCGTTCTTAAAAAAAGAACGTTTCAATGGCGCAGAGATGGTCGGCCCGATACCCTGACATGATCATTATGGAAGTCGTCTATAAGGTGATACAGAATACCTGGATCGCAATGTATTTACATACATGGATACGAATATATATATATATATGTATCACTCTTAAACGTACACTTACATTTGCCGAGGAGCCATCTTTCAAGCTGTTCCATAGCACGCTGTATGGTAAATCCTATTTTGTCATCACCCCGGTCTTTCATCTCCTCAGTATCTAAAAAATAACCGACGTGTTACCTGATATTTCCATAACATCTCCACTGTGATACCAAAATTTAAAATGAGAGATAATCTTAAAGTGTAACCTATTCAATCTTTATCTAAATATAACCCCCACTTTACCCGAATATAAGCCTTCGAATTGTAGGTATCCTAAGAGCAGTGTATAATGGCGAGAATAGACATTGGCTTGGTTTGGTTTATTTTGTTTATCGTCCGTTTAACATCTAAGGTCATTTAAGGACGACCTCCCGTGCGTGCGAAGTGCATGCGGTGTGGCGGGTGCGTATGTGTGTTTTAGGAGGCTGCGGTATGTTCGTGTTAAGTCTCCTTGAGATAGGCCAGAACTTTTGCCGATTTTCAGTGCTACCTCACTGAAGCATACTACCGAAGACACCCAGCAGCACACCCCACCCGGTCACATTAAACTGACAACGGGCGAACCAGTTGTCCCACTCCTAATATGTTAAACGCTAAGCAAGAACAGCAACTACCATTTTCAAAGACTCTGGAATGTCTCGGCTAGGGAACAGAACCCAAAGCCTTGTGGGAATAGACATAGCACTACATATAGAGATAGTTTTGTGTGATCCGTATGTCATAATCACACAAGCATGCAGCCTTTCAGGGTTCCATCTATGGAATGTGTATTCTTAAATTTCTATTTATTTTTCTTTAGACTTTAATTCATAATTTACATAATGTCAGATTTGAAACGCTTTCAAGTTACGACCATAATCGCAATGATTCATTTTCGCGTTCACCAATCAACTGTACTACACGGTGATATCTGTTCGTATGGTCCGAAAGTCTCATTTGCTCATAAACAAAATTTGGCGATTATAACACGTCTATGACGTCACAGTTAAGTAGGCCACTTTCTACGACGAAACACATCTATGACGTCACATTTAAGTAGGCCACTAGATACGACAAAACATTTACGTATAGGTTTACATTATATAAAATAGAGCATATATCGAAAACTATGCAATATTTTCACAAAATTTCTTCACAGAATATTATTTGATTTAACAATAAGTACCAAAAACACAAATATTCAGGGTATTCCTACAGCATGTTACCGACAGTTCTATTTCACTAAATGTTTTGACCTCTGTCTCGAACTGTCTCGAATTCTGCTATTTACTAATTTTCTTTTACATGTTTATCTTCCCTGAACTATTGTATCATAGTGTGTTCTTCTGTTATTGAGCTTATACCAGTGTGATCTAACTATATTTATTTGATTTAAACGTTTGCTATCATGTCTATCGTACGTTTAATAGGATCCGGAACATATGTTTTGTATTCCTCTACGTGGACCTTTGGAGTAGCGATCTTGGTTACATTCATTCGCGCCATAAGTTCGATGATACTTTTCTCTGCATCCTTCACATTTCGCGCCCGCTCAGTCCCAACAGACGCTGTCAGTCCAATAATCTAGTATAGATAAAACAAAACAAAAATAAACGTATACATAAGATGATGACTACCTTCAAATGTGTACGCGAAAATAGTAACCCTTCATAAGAAAGCACATCAAACAGCTACATTGTATATACATGTATTGGAGTAAACTTTTGAAATTGTTAGGTCACAGTGATAGTCGTAGAAATTTTTTTTTCGATATAATTATATCGCATCTACTTACCTGTGGGGATTTGCCGCCATCTATGTATAATTTTCGATAACGTGCCATTATCTGGTTGTAAGGTTCATTTTTTCGTGTGTGATGACACTCGTCCAGCACAAGCATTGAAAATACACCCAGGGACAAGGCGTCATCTCTCAGGTAGTTATCAAGGGACATCGGAGTGATGACACAAACTCGACAATTATTGACAATCTCAGAAAAGTTCTCATTCGCTTGATTCCCTCCGCTTAACTTGATAACGTGGTTCTACAAACATAAAAGCATATGCCGTATATCAAACGTTGTGTTCGCACTCGTGTTGAGTCAGAATATCGGCGATGGTCAATTATAGATGCATGTATTTAATTTAAGCAGATAACTTATCATCAAAATAAAAAAATAAATATGACGATGAAATGTGACGAAATACTTTCCGCATAGCGTGCAAGAAACGCAAATAAATAGCCTGACAATATATCCTTTTTGGCATTAAAGCTGAACATTCAGCAAACAATCCCATTGAATCAGAGTCAGGTATAATTATCTTTTTTTAATTTGCAGAGTGGATATTGTGTTGACAAACTAAATTAAGCGTATTCTTGGTTAGTTAGCTAGAACTTTCTAACCTTGTACTCGGGTAGAAGTTTACATATCACTCCGTACTGTTGGTCCAGTAGCGTCAACGTCGTGGTGAAAAAAGCAATCTTCCCTGAATAAATATTATTAAAGGCTGGCGTTACAGTATGTTAAGATGTAAATTTGTATGTTTCAATAACATAATTCTGAGTTGTTCTTTGCACAGTTAAGAGGATGTAATCATGATGATCAAATGTTTTGTTGCAATCAAAGGATCGTTGCTGCCTTAAAGAATATTTTGCTGTGCATATCAAATTCACATTTGTTATATGTAACACAGAGTCCAGTGGTGTTGTAAATAATTATAAGAGATCGAGAAACATTCATATAAAAGTCAAATTCCAACAATAAATTATCACAAAACAAGCAAGAACGCGAGAATTGCAAGTGACATTTAAACTTTTCATAGGTAACATTACTCTTCAAAATCTCCACTATACTGACACAGAGATCAGAATTTGTATTTCGTTATACATTCGGTCAAAAACAAAGAGTAAAAAAAGGATGAACAACTGACATTAAATGACCTGAAATTAAAACAAGAATTGCCGTAAGAAGTACGAACTAAGCACTTTATGACAACGCAGATGTGAAAGTGTGATTTTGTAAAATGATTAAGATGCATGTCATTGTGCTACAATATTTTACTTCAATGAAATTGTTGAGTCATGTTTTGAACGTTTTACGTAGCATGTACCGGTCAACTAAAATGTATAGACAATAGCGATAGTGACACGCCGTTAGCTGGGTATAGATAATAGTGTTAGTCACACGCCGTGACCTATCTATAGATAATGGTGTCAGTCAAACGTCTTGAACTATCTATAGACAATGATGTCCGACACACGCCGTGGACTATCTATAGACAATGGTGTCAGTCACATGCCGTGAACTATCTATAGACAATGGCGTTAGTTACACGCCGTGCACTATCTATAGACAATAGCGTTAGTCACACGTCGTGACCTATCTATATACAATGGTGTCAGTCACACGTCGTGACCTATCTATAGACAATAGTGTCAGTCACAGGTCGTGAACTATTTATATACAATAGTGTCAGTCACACGTCGTGACCTATCTATATACAATGGTGTCAGTCACACGTCGTGACCTAGGTATAGACAATAGCGTTAGTCGCACGTCGTGACCTATCTATAGACAATAGTGTCAGTCACAGGTCGTGAACTATTTATATACAATAGTGTCAGTCACACGTCGTGATCTATCTATATACAATGGTGTCAGTCACACGTCGTGACCTATCTATAGACAATAGTGTCAGTCACAGGTCGTGAACTATTTATATACAATAGTGTCAGTCACACGTCGTGACCTATCTATATACAATGGTGTCAGTCACACGTCGTGACCTAGGTATAGACAATAGCGTTAGTCGCACGTCGTGACCTATCTATAGACAATAGTGTCAGTCACAGGTCGTGAACTATTTATATACAATAGTGTCAGTCACACGTCGTGATCTATCTATATACAATGGTGTCAGTCACACGTCGTGACCTAGGTATAGACAATAGTGTCAGTCGCACATCGTGACCTAGGTATAGACAATGACGTTAGTCACATGTCGTGACCTAGGTATAGACAATAGCGTTGGTCACACGTCGTGATCTAGGTATAGACAATAGCGTTAGTCACACGACGTGACCTAGGTATAGACAATAACGTTAGTCACACGTCGTGACCTATCTATAGACAATAGTGTCAGTCACAGGTCGTGAACTATTTATATACAATAGTGTCAGTCACACGTCGTGATCTATCTATATACAATGGTGTCAGTCACACGTCGTGACCTAGGTATAGACAATAGTGTCAGTCGCACATCGTGACCTAGGCATAGACAATAGTGTCAGTCGCACATCGTGACCTAGGTATAAACAATAGCGTTAGTCACACGCGTGACCTAGGTATAAACAATAGCGTTAGTCACACGTCGTGACCTAGGTATAGACAATAGCGTTAGTCACACGTCGTGACCTAGGTATAGACAATAGCGTTAGTCACACGTCGTGACGTAGGTATAGACAATAGCGTTAGTCACACGTTGTGACCTAGGTATAAACAATAGCGTTAGTCACACGTCGTGACCTAGGTAAAGACAATAACGTTGGTCACACGTTTTGACCTAGGTATAGACAATAGCGTTAGTCTCACGTCGTGACCTAGGTATAGACATAACGTTAGTCACACGTCGTGACCTAGCTATAGACAATCGTGCCAGTCACACGCCGTGACCTAGGTATAGACAATAACGTGAGTCACACGTCGTGACCTAGGTATAGACAATAGCGTTAGTCACACGACGTGACCTAGGTATAGACAATAACGTTAGTCACACGCCGTGACCTCTCTATAGACAATTACGTTAGTCACACACCGTGAACGATCTATATAAAATAGTGTAAGTCACAAGTCGTGACCTATCTATAGACAATAGTGTCAGTCACACGTCGTGACCTATCTATATACAATGGTGTCAGTCACACGCCGTGACCTAGGTATAGACAATAACGTTAGTCACACGTCGTGACCTAGGTATAGACAATAGCGTTGGTCACACGTCGTGACCTAGGTATAGACAATAGCGTTAGTCACAAGTCTTGACCTAGGTATAGACACTAGCGTTAGTCACATGCCGTGACCTAGGTATAGACAATAGCGTTAGTCACACGCCGTGACCTAGGTATAGACAATAGCGTTAGTCACACGCCGTGACCTATCTATAGACAATGGTGTTAGTCACACGCCGTGACCTATCTATAAACAATGGTGTCAGTATCGACAATAATAAACAGTTGAGAGCAGTAACGAAGAGTATCACTTTCAGTCTGTAAACATTTTTTTTTTGTTTTTGTTTTTTTTTCAAACTAACATTTTATTCACTCAGATTTATAGCAATACACATTACAATATTTGTCCTCTCACAAGAGGGCTCTCACTCGTCATACTTCATTCACACACTAATTTAATTTACTAGTTTCCATATTGTGTACTGTACCTTATATATCTATTGACTAGGCCTAAAAAATAAAAATAAAAAATATATTACACGGTTTTTGTGTTGTTTTTTTAAATCCGCTTATCCGACGACCGTATCGTTGTATTACCCGCCATGCTTACATTTCCGGTTTATATTGGGCATGTGGATTGTGTGTGTGCAGTGTACGTATCGTCTAGTGATTATCGAGTTCGATGCAACGTTATTTTTATTAACTTCATGGTAAGTACTTACTATTAAAATTAAATTGGTATCTTGACAATATCTGCGTATTGAAATTTGCTAATGTCTGTTTCCTTCACGTGTGTGTTTTGTTTTCTCACTCCACGTGGTCGTGATCTGCCGGTGCCTGTGATTGTGTACACGTTGTTGGTCATGCTTCAATTAGACTGTACTATTAAAAATATTCAATATACAATTTTACATTTTGTTAAAATATTTATAATAATTTTTTTTTTAAATCTATTTTCAGTTGGAGAGTGTTGTGTTCCTGTGTTCAGTGTATCTTACTACAGTCTGTAAACATACCGTTCGGGTTGTTGTCCAAATGGCCCTTCATTATATACACGGCCACTCTGGTCTTTCCCGATCCTGTTCCAGCCCAAATGATAGAATTATCTCCCCTTAGACCGTCTTCTGCTATTTCCCTTTGATAATCACGCAGAATGATGTTACCATTACTATCGCGTCCAGTGTCGATGAGTTCTGTAAAAACAAAGGTTTCTTTAGTCAGAACGACGCATCGTCTTTGTGTATGAAATGCATTGCTGAATTTGTTGTTGCCATTTTAGCCTCATTAATATTTACACAATCGTATTTTCTTAAAAATATGCAGTTGAATAATATTGCAAGTTAATCATATACAATTCTTTACCAGTTATAAACAGATCAGTAGTGAGTCTATGGTTTTGCTTTTCATTGATGTTAAATATTTCAAGACAATCAGATCACAGCAATTAACTCTTAAGCTAACGAATCGAACCGAAATGGTCTCAGCGTTGCGTAATTACCTGATAAATACTTTTATTCAGTACACGATGCGATAAATGTTTAATACCTTCGAAGCCAAACCGAACTCTAGTCCTCTGTTCTTTTATTTGACTTAATCTGAAATATGGATTTGCTCCTATTGAAGTAATTTCAATATACATGTACTGAAATGATTATATCTTATACCGGAACTTCGCCGATCATCGAAGGTAAATGTGTTACCGGGGGTTTCTTTTGTGTCGGCCGGCAGTTCTGTCGTTTCCTCTGTGATGCCTGGTGCAATCTCACCAAACTGGGGTTCTGGGTTGAGAACATATTAGAATGTTACAACAGTTTTTTTGTACATCAGACGAAACAAAAATGTCCAGTCGTAGGCTTAAATGTCCTCATTCAATTTTTGTATCATACTGAAACAATTTTACCTAAAAGAAAGTGTTTTCTCTCTTGTTTTAGTTCTGACTTAATAGACATGTCAGTTACCCTGTATCACGTAAGGATGTTTTGTGTAGGACTGTGTTTACATGCAGAGCTATTACTGTTAAATGTTTATTCCTCCACAGCGATCACATGCTTACCTCCTATACAGTACTCATCATCTAGTTCGTCTGCTAGCATTATCATCTCGGAAGCTTTCATAGCTCCAGTCAGTTCAAGTGCCCTTTCCAGTTCGGACTTATGACATCTTTTACTGTTCCACCTCATCAAGCCTTCCCTTATTTTGTCCTTCAAAAGTTGATTATCATGGTCGATATGGTGTATGTCGCCAGTCCAACTCAGGCCCAAATATACTAAAAAATCCTTCCATCCTTCTCCTATCCTCTTTGGTAATTCAACGTAAAGTGATATGTCTGAGAATAGCTCAGCCACTAAAAAAGTCAACATCAAGATCAACTAGAAATTGTCATGGACAATTAGACGGGCTTTTCACTATTTAGCATAAATGACCTAAAGGCTTGGTATTTCCAAACATAAAAAACTATTTCAGAACACTTGATAGGTCATCCACATTCTAGTTTTGATTAATCTGGTATCTGAGATATAACATTTCAACAAAGGAGTGGATGAAGGGAGATAACTCGTACAGCCTTGTACAAGTTATCTCCCTTCGTCCAACTAATGTTATATATCAGATGCCGTTATATATCAGATGCCAAATTAATTCAAAATGGCGTACCGCGTTAATGGCAAACGTTACCAAAACACTAAAAACATGAAAATCATCAGAATAACATTTTGCATCATACTTAAATTCCTTTTTTTGGAAAAAGATTAAAAAATGAAGATTTTCTAAAAATAGACTTATGTGACCCCATAGCGAACGCTTTTATTTGACCTCTGACCCTAAAACTTTTTGTGAGTAAAAGCTAGAGCCAGGCATTAACTACAAATAACATACTTACATGACCCCTGTAAAATGAATACTTTTTTAATTATGGGCATTTTAAGCTTTTTAATACATGAGGTCATGGCGGCCATCTTGGGTTTCAGACTAACTTAAAAAATAACATAACTTGGCCAGGACAATCCAAGGATTATTTCAGCTAAGATTGAGCTGAATGCCACAAGTGGAACTTGAGAAGAAATTTAAAATGTAAAACTATTTTTAATATAGAAAATACAGGGGGAAATTCAAAATGGCGTATACCGGAAACCGCATGTGTTACATAAAAACTAAACACATCAAATTCATCAGAATGACATTCTACATCATACTAAGAATTATTTTTTGGAAAAAGATTGAAAAATGAAGATTTCCTAAAAATAGACTAATTTGACCCCATAACAAACGCTTTTATTTGACCTCTGAACCTAAAACGTTTTGAGAGTAAAAGCTAGAGCCAGCCATTAACTACAAATAACATAATAACCCGACCCCTGTAAAATGAATACATTTTTAATTATGGGCATTTTAAGCTTTTTAATACATGACGTCATGGCGGCCATCTTGGATTTCAAATCAACTTAAAAAATAACATAACTTGGCCAAGACAATCCAAGGATTATTTCAGCTAAGATTGAGCTGAATGCCACTTGTGGAACTTGAGAAGAAATTTAAAATGTAAAACTATTTTTAATATAGAATATATAGGGGGAAATTCAAAATGGCGTATACCGGAAACCGCATGTGTTACATAAAAACTAAACACATCAAATTCATCAGAATGACATTCTACATCATACTAAGAATTATTTTTTGGAAAAAGATTGAAAAATGAAGATTTCCTAAAAATAGACTAAATTGACCCCATAACGAACGCTTTTATTTGACCTCTGAACCTAAAACGTTTTGAGAGTAAAAGCTAGAGTCAGGCATTAACTACAAATAACTTAAATACATGACCCCTGTAAAATGAAAACTTTTTGAATTATGGGCATTTTAAGCTTTTTAATACATGACGTCATGGCGGCCATCTTGGATTTCAAACAAACTTAAAAAATAACATAACTTGGCCAGGACAATCCAAGGATTATTTCAGCTAAGATTGAGCTGAATGCCACTTGTGGAACTTGAGAAGAAGTTTAAAATGTAAAACTATTTTTAATATAGAATATATAGGGGGAAATTCAAAATGTCGTATACCGGAAACCGCATGTGTTACATAAAAACTAAACACATTAAATTCATCAGAATGACATTCTACATCATACTAAGAATAATTTTTTGGAAAAAGATTGAAAAATGAAGATTTTCTAAAAATAGACTAACTTGACCCCCAGGCGAGCTTTTTTATTTGACCTCTGACCTTTAACTTGTAAGTTTATAAAAGTTAGCCCCAAAGTTACTGTAACATAATATCATAACATTACTCTTGTTTCTTGAATACTTTTCGAGTTATGGCCATTTTAAACTTTTGAGGTATGACCTCATGGCGGCCATCTTGGTTTCTTGACCTACTTGCAGATGTTGCTGTCACCCCTTCAACTCATGCCATATACAATAGGCATACCTGACTTGGCATACATTTTACCATTTTCCCACAACTTGTGTGACAAAATAAAATGCAGAAGAAGAATAATAATAATAATAACTAGAAATTGTTTCGGAACAATTTGACGGGCTTTTCACTATTTAGCATAAATGACCTAAAGGCTTGGTATTTCCAAACATAAAAAAAAACCATTTTAGAACACTTGATAGGTCATCCACATTCTAGTTTTGATTAATCTGGCATCTGAGATATTACATTTCAACAAAGGAGTGGACGAAGGGAAATAACTCGTACAGCCTTGTACGAGTTATCTCCCCTCGTCCAACTAGCGTTATATCTCAGATGCCGTTATATATGAGATGCCAAATTAATTCAAAATGGCGTTCCGCGTTAATGGTAAACGTTTCCAAAACACCAAAAAACATGAAAATCATCAGAATAACATTTTGAATCATACTTAAATTTCTTTTTTTGGAAAAAGATTAAAAAATGAAGATTTTCTAAAAATAGACTTATTTGACCCCATAGCGAACGCTTTAATTTGACCTCTGACCCTAAAACTTTTAGTGTGTAAAAGCTAGAGCCAGCCATTAACTACAAATAACATAATAACCCGACCCCTGTAAAATGAATACTTTTTTAATTATGGGCATTTTAAGCTTTTTAATACATGACGTCATGGCGGCCATCTTGGATTTCAAATCAACTTAAAAAATAACATAACTTGGCCAAGACAATCCAAGGATTATTTCAGCTAAGATTGAGCTGAATGCCACTTGTGGAACTTGAGAAGAAATTTAAAATGTAAAACTATTTTTAATATAGAATATATAGGGGGAAATTCAAAATGGCGTATACCGGAAACCGCATGTGTTACATAAAAACTAAACACATCAAATTCATCAGAATGACATTCTACATCATACTAAGAATTATTTTTTGGAAAAAGATTGAAAAATGAAGATTTCCTAAAAATAGACTAAATTGACCCCATAACGAACGCTTTTATTTGACCTCTGAACCTAAAACGTTTTGAGAGTAAAAGCTAGAGTCAGGCATTAACTACAAATAACTTAAATACATGACCCCTGTAAAATGAAAACTTTTTGAATTATGGGCATTTTAAGCTTTTTAATACATGACGTCATGGCGGCCATCTTGGATTTCAAACAAACTTAAAAAATAACATAACTTGGCCAGGACAATCCAAGGATTATTTCAGCTAAGATTGAGCTGAATGCCACTTGTGGAACTTGAGAAGAAGTTTAAAATGTAAAACTATTTTTAATATAGAATATATAGGGGGAAATTCAAAATGTCGTATACCGGAAACCGCATGTGTTACATAAAAACTAAACACATTAAATTCATCAGAATGACATTCTACATCATACTAAGAATAATTTTTTGGAAAAAGATTGAAAAATGAAGATTTTCTAAAAATAGACTAACTTGACCCCCAGGCGAGCTTTTTTATTTGACCTCTGACCTTTAACTTGTAAGTTTATAAAAGTTAGCCCCAAAGTTACTGTAACATAATATCATAACATTACTCTTGTTTCTTGAATACTTTTCGAGTTATGGCCATTTTAAACTTTTGAGGTATGACCTCATGGCGGCCATCTTGGTTTCTTGACCTACTTGCAGATGTTGCTGTCACCCCTTCAACTCATGCCATATACAATAGGCATACCTGACTTGGCATACATTTTACCATTTTCCCACAACTTGTGTGACAAAATAAAATGCAGAAGAAGAATAATAATAATAATAACTAGAAATTGTTTCGGAACAATTTGACGGGCTTTTCACTATTTAGCATAAATGACCTAAAGGCTTGGTATTTCCAAACATAAAAAAAAACCATTTTAGAACACTTGATAGGTCATCCACATTCTAGTTTTGATTAATCTGGCATCTGAGATATTACATTTCAACAAAGGAGTGGACGAAGGGAAATAACTCGTACAGCCTTGTACGAGTTATCTCCCCTCGTCCAACTAGCGTTATATCTCAGATGCCGTTATATATGAGATGCCAAATTAATTCAAAATGGCGTTCCGCGTTAATGGTAAACGTTTCCAAAACACCAAAAAACATGAAAATCATCAGAATAACATTTTGAATCATACTTAAATTTCTTTTTTTGGAAAAAGATTAAAAAATGAAGATTTTCTAAAAATAGACTTATTTGACCCCATAGCGAACGCTTTAATTTGACCTCTGACCCTAAAACTTTTAGTGTGTAAAAGCTAGAGCCAGCCATTAACTACAAATAACATAATAACCCGACCCCTGTAAAATGAATACTTTTTTAATTATGGGCATTTTAAGCTTTTTAATACATGACGTCATGGCGGCCATCTTGGATTTCAAATCAACTTAAAAAATAACATAACTTGGCCAAGACAATCCAAGGATTATTTCAGCTAAGATTGAGCTGAATGCCACTTGTGGAACTTGAGAAGAAATTTAAAATGTAAAACTATTTTTAATATAGAATATATAGGGGGAAATTCAAAATGGCGTATACCGGAAACCGCATGTGTTACATAAAAACTAAACACATCAAATTCATCAGAATGACATTCTACATCATACTAAGAATTATTTTTTGGAAAAAGATTGAAAAATGAAGATTTCCTAAAAATAGACTAATTGACCCCATAACGAACGCTTTTATTTGACCTCTGAACCTAAAACGTTTTGAGAGTAAAAGCTAGAGTCAGGCATTAACTACAAATAACTTAAATACATGACCCCTGTAAAATGAAAACTTTTTGAATTATGGGCATTTTAAGCTTTTTAATACATGACGTCATGGCGGCCATCTTGGATTTCAAACAAACTTAAAAAATAACATAACTTGGCCAGGACAATCCAAGGATTATTTCAGCTAAGATTGAGCTGAATGCCACTTGTGGAACTTGAGAAGAAGTTTAAAATGTAAAACTATTTTTAATATAGAATATATAGGGGGAAATTCAAAATGTCGTATACCGGAAACCGCATGTGTTACATAAAAACTAAACACATCAAATTCATCAGAATGACATTCTACATCATACTAAGAATAATTTTTTAGAAAAAGATTGAAAAATGAAGATTTTCTAAAAATAGACTAATTTGACCCCATAACGAACGCTTTTATTTGACCTCTGAACCTAAAACGTTTTGAGAGTAAAAGCTAGAGTCAGGCATTAACTACAAATAACTTAAATACATGACCCCTGTAAAATGAAAACTTTTTGAATTATGGGCATTTTAAGCTTTTTAATACATGACGTCATGGCGGCCATCTTGGATTTCAAACAAACTTAAAAAATAACATAACTTGGCCAGGACAATCCATGGATTATTTCAGCTAAGATTGAGCTGAATGCCACTTGTGGAACTTGAGAAGAAGTTTAAAATGTAAAACTATTTTTAATATAGAATATATAGGGGGAAATTCAAAATGTCGTATACCGGAAACCGCATGTGTTACATAAAAACTAAACACATCAAATTCATCAGAATGACATTCTACATCATACTAAGAATAATTTTTTGGAAAAAGATTGAAAAATGAAGATTTTCTAAAAATAGACTAATTTGACCCCATAACGAACGCTTTTATTTGACCTCTGAACCTAAAACGTTTTGAGAGTAAAAGCTAGAGTCAGGCATTAACTACAAATAACTTAAATACATGACCCCTGTAAAATGAAAACTTTTTGAATTATGGGCATTTTAAGCTTTTTAATACATGACGTCATGGCGGCCATCTTGGATTTCAAACAAACTTAAAAAATAACATTACTTGGCCAGGACAATCCATGGATTATTTCAGCTAAGATTGAGCTGAATGCCACTTGTGGAACTTGAGAAGAAGTTTAAAATGTAAAACTATTTTTAATATAGAATATATAGGGGGAAATTCAAAATGTCGTATACCGGAAACCGCATGTGTTACATAAAAACTAAACACATCAAATTCATCAGAATGACATTCTACATCATACTAAGAATAATTTTTTGGAAAAAGATTGAAAAATGAAGATTTTCTAAAAATAGACTAACTTGACCCCCAGGCGAGCTTTTTTATTTGACCTCTGACCTTTAACTTGTAAGTTTATAAAAGTTAGCCCCAAAGTTACTGTAACATAATATCATAACATTACTCTTGTTTCTTGAATACTTTTCGAGTTATGGCCATTTTAAACTTTTGAGGTATGACGTCATGGCGGCCATCTTGGTTTCTTGACCTACTTGAAGATTTTGCTGTCACCCCTTCAACTCATGCCATATACAATAGGCATACCTGACTTGGCATACATTTTACCATTTTCCCACAACTTGTGTGACAAAATAAAATGCAGAAGAAGAATAATAATAATAATAACTAGAAATTGTTTCGGAACAATTTGACGGGCTTTTCACTATTTAGCATAAATGACCTAAAGGCTTGGTATTTCCAAACATAAAAAACTATTTTAGAACACTTGATAGGTCATCCACATTCTAGTTTTGATTAATCTGGCATCTGAGATATTACATTTCAACAAAGGAGTGGACGAAGGGAAATAACTGGTACAGCCTTGTACGAGTTATCTCCCCTCGTCCAACTAACGTTATATCTCGGATGCCGTTATATATCAGATGCGTTCCGCGTTAATGGTAAACGTTACCGAAACACCAAAGAACATGAAAATCATCAGAATAACATTTTGAATCATACTTAAATTTCTTTTTTTGGAAAAAGATTAAAAAATGAAGATTTTCTAAAAATAGACTTATTTGACCCCATAGCGAACGCTTTTATTTGACCTCTGACCCTAAAACTTTTAGTGAGTAAAAGCTAGAGCCAGGCATTAACTACAAATAACATAATTACCCGACCCCTGTAAAATGAATACTTTTTTAATTATGGGCATTTTAAGCTTTTAAATAGATGACGTCATGGCGGCCATCTTGGATTTCAAATCAACTTAAAAAATAACATAACTTGGCCAGGACAATCCAAGGATTATTTCAGCTAAGATTGAGCTGAATGCCACTTGTGGAACTTGAGAAGAAGTTTAAAATGTAAAACTATTTTTAATATAGAATATATAGGTGGAAATTCAAAATGGCGTACAACAGAAACCGCATGTGTCACAGAAAAACTGAAAACGTCAAATTCATCAGAATGACATTCTACATCATACTAAGAATTTTGTTTGGAAAAAGATTGAAAAATGAAGATTTTCTAAAAATAGACTTATTTGACCCCATAGCGTACGCTTTTATTTGACCTGGCTGACCCTAAAACTTTTCGTAAGTAAAAGCTAGAGCCAGGCATTAACTACAAATAACATAATTACCCGACCCCTGTAAAATGAATACATTTTTAATTATGGGCATTTTAATCTTTTTAATGCATGACGTCATGGCGGCCATCTTGGATTTCAAATCAACTTAAAAAATAACATAACTTGGCCAGGACAATCCAAGGATTATTTCAGCTAAGATTGAGCTGAATGCCACTTGTGGAACTTGAGAAGAAGTTTAAAATGTAAAACTATTTTTAATATAGAATATATAGGTGGAAATTCAAAATGGCGTACAACAGAAACCGTATGTGTCACAGAAAAACTGAAAACGTCAAATTCATCAGAATGACATTCTACATCATACTAAAAATTTGTTTTTGGAAAAAGATTGAAAAATGAAGATTTTCTAAAAATAGACTAACTTGACCCCCAGGCGAGCTTTTTTATTTGACCTCTGACCTTTAACTTGTAATTTTATAAAAGTTAGCCCCAAAGGTACTGTAACATAATATCATAACATGACTCTGGTTTCTTGAATACTTTTCGAGTTATGGCCATTTAAAACTTTTGAGGTATGACGTCATGGCGGCCATCTTGGTTTCTTGACCTACTTGAAGATGTTGCTGTCACCCCTTCAACTCATGCCATATACAATAGGCATAACTGACTTGGCATACCTTTTACCATTTTCCCACAACTTGTGTGACAAAATAAAATGCAGAAGAAGAATAATAATAATAATAATAATAAACAGAACAGAAACAATAGGTCTTTTCACCACTTAGGTGAAAAGCCCTAATAATAATAAACAGAACAGAAACAATAGGTCTTTTCACCACTTTTGGTGAAAAGCCCTAATAACTAGAAATTGTCATGGACAATTTGATGGGCTTTTCACTATTTAGCATTAATGACCTAAAGGCTTGGTATTTCCAAACATAAAAAACTATTTTAGAACACTTGATAGGTCATCCACATTCTAATTTTGATTAATCTGGCATCTGAGATATTACATTTCAACAAAGGAGTGGACGAAGGGAAATAACTCGTACAACCTTGTACGAGTTATCTCCCCTCGTCCAACTAACGTTATATCTCAGATGCCGTTATATATTAGATGCCAAATTATTTCAAATGGCGTTCCGCGTTAATGGTAAACGTTACCGAAACACCAAAAAACATGAAAATCATCAGAATAACATTTTGAATCGTACTTAAATTTCTTTTTTAGGAAAAAGATTAAAAAATGAAGATTTTCTAAAAATGGACTTATTTGACCCCATAGCGAACGCTTTTATTTGACCTCTGACCCTAAAACGTTTAGAGAGTAAAAGCTAGAGCCAGGCATTATCTACAAATAACATAATTACCTGACCCCTGTAAAATAAACGCTTTTTTAATTATGGGCATTTTAAGCTTTTCAATACATGACGTCATGGCGGCCATCTTGAATTTCAAATCAACTTAAAAAATAACATAACTTGGCTAAGACAATCCAAGGATTATTTCAGCTAAGATTGAGTTGAATGCCACTTGTGGAACTTGAGAATAAGTTTAAAATGTAAAACTATTTTTGATATAGAATATATAGTGGAAATTCAAAATGGCGTATACCGGAAACCGTATGTGTCACAGAAAAACTGAAAACATCAAATTTATCAGAATGACATTCTTCATCATACTAAGAACATTTTTTGGAAAAAAATATTGAAAAATGAAGATTTTCTAAAAATAGACTAATTTGACCCCATAGCGAACTCTTTTATTTGACCTCTGACCTTAAAACTTTTGGTGAGTAAAAGTTAGCGCTAGTCATTATCTACAAATCACATTATTACATGACCTTTGTAAAATGAATACTTTTAGAGTTATGGCCATTTTAAACTTTTCAATACATGACGTCATGGCGGCCATCTTGAATTTCAAACCAACTTAAAAAATAACATAACTTGGTCAAGACTGTCCAAGGATTATTTCAGCTAAGATTGAGCTGAATGCCACCTGTGGAACTTGAGAAGAAGTTTGAAATGTAACACACTTTTCTATATTGAAATATATAGAGGGAAATTCAAAATGGCGTACAACAGAAACCGTATGTGTCGCAGAAAAACTGAAAACGTCAAATTCATTAGAATGACGTTCTGCATCATATTTCGAAAGAATTAAAAAAAATAATGAAAAATAAAGATTTTCTAATAATAGACTAACTTGACCCTCAGGCGAGCTTTTTTATTTGACCTCTGACCTCAAAACAATGCTGATTAAAAGTTGGCCTCAGATAAGTCCTACAATAATATATCTTTGAAATTATTTTAACTGTTACCGTTTTGGAGCTATGGCCACTTAAGCAAAATAAGATATGACGTCATGGCGGCCATCTTGGATTTTTTGACGTACTTGGAAATGTTGCTGTTACCCCTTTGGCTTATACCATACAATATAATAGAAAGATCATTGGTATACCTCTTAAACTTTTAGGAGATATATTGCTTACAAACTAAAGTGTAGAAGAATAATTAAATAAGTATTTATATAATAATCCGAATTTTTATGTTAATAACCGTAGCGATTAAACAACAACTGTTCTGAATACGTATTGAAAAACTAGATGATCTGACCACACGGGAACATTGTACGATGCTTACTTGCCGAAATATACGCAATTTAATTCCAATCCAAACCGCCTGACAGCTTCAGGTCGCCATCTTTGTTCAAATCAAAGCATCTGTGCGTTTGAAACAGTTAGTACTGCAAAGCTTCTAAATGATATTATGATCATCAATTTTAGGATTATCAAAGAAACGAAAAGTAAATTTTAAATCATTTTAATTCTGATTGGTTAAGATTTAGGTGAGCAAATTGAAATAATTATTTACAAAGGGAATTTAATTTTCTACTCAAAACTGATAACTTTTCTTTTATTTAGATAATCTTTATTTCTTTCATTTCATTTCATTTTAAAAGGAAAATTAGAATCGCGGGAAATGAATTTGATGACGTAACCGGAAGCGCATGCTTTCAGAACGTGCCCCGGAAGATATGTTCACCTGTAAACGACAGAAACTTGACGATAATAAAAATAGAACATTATCGAATATGACTGGATTTTTTCCGTATTTGTTGAGACACCAATGTGCTAGAATACAACGAAAGGTAACACTTATTTAATTCATAGCTATCGTATCAAATAAAACGAACAGTCATTGCGAAATAGCAGTGTCCGCTTGCTGAGCTAGACCTACTTTCGTTTTACAGTTTACGCACACAGTCATTTAAATACTTCATCTTCACAACGATTGTCTATATAAATGCTTGTCCGCGACATTGTTCTATGTAGGAATATTTGTAGTTCTGTACAGTACAGTGTAATTACTTTTTTTAATTGACTTGTCTGGTAATTAACTACCCCGACCACAGGGCCACGTAACTACATTCACGTTTTGAACACTTGTCTGTTAAGTGTTTACCATACGACTCATATTCTGGCTGCCGCAGGTTATGAGTTATTATAGGTTAAAGAGACATATCAAGTGTGTCTCGGGCTAATCATGATTGATAGGGTAAACATTGCGATATATATCAAAATTCTTCAAGTGTTTACAAAACGAAAAGATTGTGACGAGGCCCTGTGCTCCGACTGACATTGCTTAAGGCACTAAGCACAGGGGTTGGTGTTGATAACACATAGCTCTATTGGGAAAAGTTATTTTGTATTACAAGATCAATTAAATTTATTTCAATGCCTCCACTGTAAGTACGGATTGAAGTTGGGACCTCAGGAAAATTACTGTTACAGGCTAGGAGAAGGAGTAAATGTAGCAGCCAGATTAGGGTTCGAACCCGGGACCCTCCGAACTTAAGACGGACACTCTACCACTGAGTCAAAATAAATGTCTGGTTATTAATACATGTTTTTTGGAGTCTGCAGTGTTCATGTTTGTCTCCTTTTGGTAGTGTGGAACTGTGGATCTGATGCCAACTTTAAGATTAAGTCACTAAAGCGAACCTAAATTGCTGAAGACACCCAGCAAAGGAAAAGAAAAGACACATTACAGTTTATTATCGAACCTCTGTATCTAACCGTCTTTTCTAACCAAAGGTTGACTATTTTGTATTCAACCTTAGCAGATTTAGCCTTGCATTTAATTCCCCTCATCCGCCACATAATAGTGTAACTTTTTACTATAAAAAACTTTGAAACTTATGATTGTTTCAGCACTGGCCACCTAGTCTTTTCCTTTGTTGCCATTTACATTAAGAATATAGTCAATTTAATCTTTCCCAATTGATATAAATACAGAAAATTTTCCCCGAATAATTTCAGCAAAAAATCTGACATGTTGTACAAATCACCTCAGTACTGTGTGCTGTCATTACTATTTACACTTCCAGGAACTTGCCATGAATTTGAACCCATGGTCTACCCATATGTAATGCACAATTTCATTAGATACTCTTAATAAAGACACACACTAATTAGAAAGCTTGTTTGTTTCTACAAACAGGTAAATGGAAAAGCGGGTACCCAGTTAATGGTGGGTAGGATTTTTTTTTTTAATCTCGCAAAAACAATTCAGCACAGGAAAATTTGAAATAGTGAAGCAATCCAACACTGGAAAATCTGAAATAGAACAATGTAACAGTTCATTGAACTGTTTAAGCAACAGATATAACCTATGGATGGAAAACCTGGAGATATCTATATTTTAAGTGTAATTGATCTACATATACATTGTAAATTTGTATTACTGACAGTTAAACAGGAATCAACTACACAAAGGTAACAAATATTTGCAATTTAGGAAAAAAAACTGATTTGGGGGAAATCTTTTTAAGGTTATGATGGGTTTGTAGAAACAAAGATTTTATTCTATTTGGCCTATCAAGTCTAAGTCATGAAGATGAGGTGTTACATACTGGACACAACAGGGAATGACAACAGTAAAAGCAGAAGAAAGCATATGTATGTATGGAATGTTTTTCTCTGTCAATTCTGACAGACTGTAAATTTAACACATTATGAAGATGTAAAATTAAGATCATTTTACACAAATCACCAGATTGTATTGTCTACATTATTTAATTTAGTTCATCTTTATTTCCACACTATTCTCTGTGGAATTTTTTTTTCTTTGTTATAAATCCTCACTACAACTATTAAAGTCAAATATGTATACATTGTATGTAAAAGGATATGATTCTTGACAACTTGACTACAGAGCAGGAATTGAGCTTTCAACATCCAATGTACTCCACATCATATTGTGTGTTGACATTTTTCCTGTGACAATTATGATTCATACACCTATTTTTTTTTAGAATACTGTGTTATATCTCTTGGATCAACTTAAACATAAGCATTTCCTTCAATTCTGAAATCTGTAATGAAAATAATTACAGAAAATATTTAAGTTTGCTTTAATAATACGAAAACAATTTTGTTTTAAACATTGGTGGATCCATCCAAAAACACTGCAATACTTTTTTTATCAGATTTTCTTATTCGATCTGGCAATCTCACCTTCTAACACGTCAAAGACCCTTGATGAGAATGAGTAGCCAGAGTTTCCTCTGGCCCAAACACCGGAAGTTAGACACATACAAGCTCTCTTGACTTTGGTTTAGGAACACATTCTCAAAAGACAATCATCACATATTAAATTCAGGGCTGGATTTCCACTAACTTGAAGAGTTGTGTCCCTTTATTTTCTTTCCTATATATGTCTTATAGGGTTCTAGCTATTCTAGCAGCTTATAGTTCATTTTTCCCCATTGTTTTGCACTTCATAATTAATATACATCTGATGATACATATGCAGCTGGAAGTGTTTATTTTGTTTAGTGTCATTGACTTCATTTCTCAAATTTATCAAGTTCAAGAAGTCTTAAAGTTACAGAAGTTTCAAAACTTTACAAAGTCATTTCTGTTTCCATGATTTAATTATGGTTGTTTTACTTTCCATTGTGGGGATAGGGGACTTATTCATGTCAATCAGATATAACTTTTATATAGTAAGGTTCCCACTTTCTTATTTGTATATTTCTGATTATTTTTTTTTCATAATATCTCTTTAGTTAAAGTCCCCCAAAAGATTCTTTATATTTCTTTCTGTTAAATATTTTCTTCTCATTTCTATATCTTCCCAGTTTCCTTTGGGTAAAATATGGTCATATTTAGGTGAATTTTGAGAATTGGTTGTTTTGCAGAATTCCTTTTTGTTTTGCAATACATCAATATTTTGCATGGCTATAATAAATACAAACATGCTCTGTCACTTCCTTTTATGTTGAATGTTTGAGTTTCTTTAAAAATTCCCATACTGATGGTGTTGGACATCTTGAATTTGCTGATTTGTCAGATCACAATGTTTTCAAACTTGTTCTGGAGCATTTCTTATTATAGGGCACAGGGGCCAAACATGCAAACATTTGAAAATCTTCTACTCAATAACCCAGAGGCCAAGTGACCTGATATGGGGCCTGTAGTATGCTGTGGTAAAGTGATGAAAAGTTTGTTAAAATGAATGACCTTGACATACATTCACAGTCACAGAAGTCAAACATGCTAAAATATTGAAATACTTTTTTCTCAAATAGGCAAGAGGTCCAGAGAAGCAGGTCATTGATACAGGTGCATAGGGCATCTTGTTTGGTTGCTGCACAATAACTTAATTACTCTTTCAGGTCTGCTGGTCAATGGTACTATTTCTATAAATTGAAAATCAGTTGAAGTACAATATATTATGAATTCAGCTGAGCTGATTATGCTTATTAGAAGTTAAAATTATCAAGTTCTATCTTGTGCCTGCTTTCAAGGATAACTTATAAGGGCCCGATGGTCAAGATCACTGCTACTATAGAAAGTATTTGCTTAGAATACTACATGTAGCTTCAGTCTTGAAAGTCAAAGATCAAGGATAATGTTACTATAAATAGAAAAAAAAAATTAAAAAATCATGTACATCACTTTTTTGTTGGATTCTATGCACTCAGACTTTGTCGAGTGCTTTATCGCAGAAAGACTTTATTTTCCCCGATTACACAGATTGTTTTATTCTTCAATGAACACAGGTGATATATACAGTAGTTTTTTTTAAATATATAAATACTTAATACCGGTTAGCTTGTAATTAAATAAGTATTTATATAATAATCCGAATTTTTATGTTAATGACCGTAGCGACTAAACCACAACTGTTCTGAACACATAATGACAAAATTAGATGATCAGACCACACTGGGACATTGTACGATATTTACTTGCCGAAATATACGCATTTTAATTCCAATCCAAACCGCCTCACAGCTTCAGGTCGCCATCTTTGCTCAAATCAAAACATCTGTGCGTTTGAAAGAGTCAGTACTGCAAAGCTTCTAAATGATCTTGTGATACAAATTTTAAGATTATAATAGAAACGAAACATGGATTTTAAAATAATTTGATTTAAATTACTTATGCTTTAGGTTAGCAAATAGTAGCAATTATTTACAATGAACTTTAACGTTGTACTCAATACTGATCACGATGCTTTTATTTAGACGTTTTCTATTTCTTTCGCTTCATTTCTTTTAAAGAATTGTTTTAGATTTCCCAGTAATTTCGCGGGAAATGAATTTGATGACGTAGGAAGCCGACATGCTAACGAATCAGGCATTTATAGTCGATAAGTGGAGGTTTGGAGTGGATAACACTTCGGTCCATTAGCTTAGAACGTGACCCAGAAAACACAACGATAATAAAAACAGAAGACCATTGTACATTACCGGATTATTTTCGCAATTTTTGAGACACCATTGTGCGGAATTACAATGGAAAGTAACACTGTTTAATTCATAGCTATCGTATCGTAACCTATTTGTAGTTGGGCAAGACCTACTTTCGTTTTACAGTTTACGGATATGGTCATATAAATAATTCATCTTCTCAACCATAAGTTAGTCGAATTACTTCAAGGGATAGTTCTATCAAGTATATTTGTTCTTCTTATGTACAGGGTGCATCTTTGTTTAAAATAGGTGTGATCTGGCTACTCTCAGCAGACCCTGACTCTGCCCTGACCCCGGGGTTACGTTACTATCGTATTCCTTCGTAAACACTTCAAATAAATGTATCCACGATTGATTCGTTTGGATTACTACAACTTTCTACCTTCTGGAAGAGATGTGTATATGATATACCATATTTACGTGGATGGATACTTCAGCATTTTAAATACTTTAATATATAAATACTTATAACCGGTAAACTTGTAATAATAATAATAATAATAATAATAATAAGAAACAGAACAAAAACAATAGGTCTTTTCACCTTTTGGTGAAAAGCCCTAATAATTAAATAAGTATTTATATAATAATCCGAATTTTTATGTTAATGACCGTAGCGACTAAACAACAACTGTTCTGAATACATAATGACAAAATTAGATGATCTGACCATACGGGGACATTGTACGATGTTTACTTGCCGAAATATACGCATTTTAATTCCAATCCAAACCGCCTCACAGCTTCAGGTCGCCATCTTTGCTCAAATCAAAGCATCTGTGCGTTTGAAAGAGTCAGTACTGCAAAGCTTCTAAATGATCTTGCGATACAAATTTTAAGATTATAATAGAAACGAAATATGGATTTTAAAATAATTTGATTTTAATTACTTATGCTTTTGGTTGGCAAATAGTAGCAAGTATTTACAATGAACTTTAACGTTGTACTCAGTACTGACCACGATGCTTTTATTTAGACGTTTTCTGTTTCTTTCGCTTTATTTCATTTAAAGAATTGTTTTAGATTTCCCAATAATTTCGCGGGAAATGAAATTGATGACGTAGGAAGCCCACATGCTATAGAATCAGGCATCTATAGTCGATAAGTGGAGGTTTGGAGTGGATAACACTTCGGTTCATTAGCTGTATGACATTTCGTGGCGTCGGTTACGTGACCCAGAAAACACGACGATAATAAAAATGGAAGACCATTGAACATTACCGGATTATTTTCGCAATTTTTGAGACACCATTGTGCTAAATTACAATGGAAAGTAACACTGATTTAATTCATAGCTATCGTATCATAATCTATATGTAGTTTGGCAAGACCTACTTTCGTTTTACAGTTTACGGATATTGTCATATAAATAATTCATCTTCTCAACCATAGTCGAATTACTTCACGGGATAGTTCTATCAAGTATATTTGTACTTCTCATGTACAGGGTGCATCTTTGTTTAAAATTGACTGGTCTGCAGGTGTGATCTGGCTACTCTCAGCAGACCCTGACCCCAGGGTCACGTTACTATTGTATCCCTTTGTAATGGATTACTACAACTTTCTACCTTCTGGAAGAGACGTGTATATGATATACCATATTTACGTGGATGGAAACTTCAGTATTTTAAATACTTTAATACAGTAAAACACGGTTATAACGAATCCCAGGGGACCAACTGAATCAGTTCGTTATATCGATAGTTCGTATTACGCGTATTACGAATTTTATTGTTTTTTCCTAAAAACTTCGCTATATCAGAGACGTATATAGGTCTCTGGCTGTATGAAAATATTAAGATAAAATTACAGGCAAGTACAAATTAAAAGCGATTCAATTATTTTAAGTCAGTTATAATTTTCTGCCGAAACTTTTCGTGCCAGGCAAGTGTGTACAAAGTACTAAAAGCATCTGACGTATCATTCAGAAATTGCTTATCTCGTGTAAATAATCACTCGCCGTAGCACCGCTGATTACGGAATGTTCCTCCTCTGTCTCTATTTTCTCCTCGTCGTCACTGTCCAAAACGTTCTCAATACTGACGAAATCGGTCGTGGTGACCTTTACCCCGGAAGTCTCGTTTTCACTAGCTCTTAATCGCTTGATGACAAAGCCATTGCGAAACAATGTACTATACACACACTAATGAGACATCTAAGAATGGATTAACAACTTGACATAAACATCGACAAAACAACTCACTTTATTCAGAAGTCATCGAAAACATAACTCACCGATTTAATAGCTGTACAAATCTATATACCCTGAAACATGCCCTCGGGTGCCTATCGATAACACGGTCGTGATCACCAGGGCATGACTCCGGCTTCGGAGATGGGTTCGTACTAGAGTGTTAAAATAACATGGAATTTCAGCCGACGGGACCGCTAAATTGGTTCGTTATAGACAATATTTCGCTATGTGAAATTCACAATATAAATACAGACTTACACAGAAGTAAGAGGGAGAAAATCTGGGGAATCGGGATCAGTTCGCAAATATCCATAAAATCGCTATAAGCGTGTTCGTACTAAACGTGTTTTACTGTATATGAATACTTATAACCGGTAAGCTTGTAATTAAATAAGTATTTATATAATAATCCGAATTTTTATGTTAATGACCGTAGCGACTAAACAACAACTGTTCTGAATACATAATGACAAAATTAGATGATCTGACCATACGGGGACATTGTACGATGTTTACTTGCCGAAATATACGCATTTTAATTCCAATCCAAACCGCCTCACAGCTTCAGGTCGCCATCTTTGCTCAAATCAAAGCATCTGTGCGTTTGAAAGAGTCAGTACTGCAAAGCTTCTAAATGATCTTGCGATACAAATTTTAAGATTATAATAGAAACGAAATATGGATTTTAAAATAATTTGATTTTAATTACTTATGCTTTTGGTTGGCAAATAGTAGCAAGTATTTACAATGAACTTTAACGTTGTACTCAGTACTGACCACGATGCTTTTATTTAGACGTTTTCTGTTTCTTTCGCTTTATTTCATTTAAAGAATTGTTTTAGATTTCCCAATAATTTCGCGGGAAATGAAATTGATGACGTAGGAAGCCCACATGCTATAGAATCAGGCATCTATAGTCGATAAGTGGAGGTTTGGAGTGGATAACACTTCGGTTCATTAGCTGTATGACATTTCGTGGCGTCGGTTACGTGACCCAGAAAACACGACGATAATAAAAATGGAAGACCATTGAACATTACCGGATTATTTTCGCAATTTTTGAGACACCATTGTGCTAAATTACAATGGAAAGTAACACTGATTTAATTCATAGCTATCGTATCATAATCTATATGTAGTTTGGCAAGACCTACTTTCGTTTTACAGTTTACGGATATTGTCATATAAATAATTCATCTTCTCAACCATAGTCGAATTACTTCACGGGATAGTTCTATCAAGTATATTTGTACTTCTCATGTACAGGGTGCATCTTTGTTTAAAATTGACTGGTCTGCAGGTGTGATCTGGCTACTCTCAGCAGACCCTGACCCCAGGGTCACGTTACTATTGTATCCCTTTGTAATGGATTACTACAACTTTCTACCTTCTGGAAGAGACGTGTATATGATATACCATATTTACGTGGATGGAAACTTCAGTATTTTAAATACTTTAATACAGTAAAACACGGTTATAACGAATCCCAGGGGACCAACTGAATCAGTTCGTTATATCGATAGTTCGTATTACGCGTATTACGAATTTTATTGTTTTTTCCTAAAAACTTCGCTATATCAGAGACGTATATAGGTCTCTGGCTGTATGAAAATATTAAGATAAAATTACAGACAAGTACAAATTAAAAGCGATTCAATTATTTTAAGTCAGTTATAATTTTCTGCCGAAACTTTTCGTGCCAGGCAAGTGTGTACAAAGTACTAAAAGCATCTGACGTATCATTCAGAAATTGCTTATCTCGTGTAAATAATCACTCGCCGTAGCACCGCTGATTACGGAATGTTCCTCCTCTGTCTCTATTTTCTCCTCGTCGTCACTGTCCAAAACGTTCTCAATACTGACGAAATCAGTCGTGGTGACCTTTACCCCGGAAGTCTCGTTTTCACTAGCTCTTAATCGCTTGATGACAAAGCCATTGCAAAACAATGTACTATACACACACTAATGTGACATCTAAGAATGGATTAACAACTTGACATAAACATCGACAAAACAACTCACTTTATTCAGAAGTCATCGAAAACATAACTCACCGATTTAATAGCTGTACAAATCTATATACCCTGAAACATGCCCTCGGGTGCCTATCGATAACACGGTCGTGATCACCAGGGCATGACTCCGGCTTCGGAGATGGGTTCGTACTAGAGTGTTAAAATAACATGGAATTTCAGCCGACGGGACCGCTAAATTGGTTCGTTATAGACAATATTTCGCTATGTGAAATTCACAATATAAATACAGACTTACATAGAAGTAAGAGGGAGAAAATCTGGGGAATCGGGATCAGTTCGCAATATCCATAAAATCGCTATAAGCGTGTTCGTACTAAACGTGTTTTACTGTATATGAATACTTATAACCGGTAAGCTTGTAATTAAATAAGTATTTATATAATAATCCGAATTTTTATGTTAATGACCGTAGCGACTAAACAACAACTGTTCTGAATACATAATGACAAAATTAGATGATCTGACCATACGGGGACATTGTACGATGTTTACTTGCCGAAATATACGCATTTTAATTCCAATCCAAACCGCCTCACAGCTTCAGGTCGCCATCTTTGCTCAAATCAAAGCATCTGTGCGTTTGAAAGAGTCAGTACTGCAAAGCTTCTAAACGGTCTTGTGATAAAAAAATTAAGAATTTAATAGAAACGAAATATGGATTTTAAAATAATTTGATTTTAATTACTAATGCTTTAGGTAAGCAAATCGTAGCAATTTTTTACAGTGAAAATTTTATGTTGCACTAAATACTGATCACAATATTTTTATTGAGACATTTTTTATTTCTTTCACTTCATTTCATTGTAAGTGTAATTTAGATTTCCCAATAAATTCGCGGGAAATGAATTTGATGACGTAACCGGAAGCCCACATGCTATTAGAACGTGACCCGGAAAACGTGCATGACGATAATAAAAACAGAAGATCATTGAACGTTATACCGGCTTATTTTCTCATTTTTTGAGACACCAATGTGCTAAAATACAACGGAAGGTAACACTGATTTTGTTTATTGCTATCGTATCAAGTAAAATGAACAGTTATTGCGAAAATAGCAGTATTTGCTTCACCTAAAATGTAGTAGTTTGGCTAGACCTACTTTCGTTTTACAGTTTACAGATATAATCATATAAATAATTCATCTTCTCAACCATAGTCATCTAATTACGCTGAATTTTTCTATTAAGAATATTTATACTTCTCATGTACAGTGCATCTTTGTTTACAATTGACTGGTCTAGATCTGCAGATCTGATCTGACTACCCTCATGATCAGCCGGTGTACCTAATGAGTGACCAGGGAGTGTCCAGGGACATTTTGCACGCCCAGGAATTCGTTAATGAAGATGTTTTAATAATTTTTTCTGTAATATACTTATGAGACCATTATCTAACATCATGCAAAATTTCACTTCGATCGAATGATTACATAATATGAAAATGCACCTCTGACAGAGTATACCTATATCTAACATCGTGTAAAATTTCACTTCGATCAGACGATCGCATAATACTAAATTTTACCATTAAATCTTACGAAGTTACTATAAAGTTGCCCTGTATTACGGCTGCGCTCGGCACACGAGTGTCCAGGGAGGTTTTTACACGCCCAGGAAGTCGTTGATTGATATTTCTTTATTATTTTTGATGTAACATACAGATTATACTTTTATCTAACATCGTGTAAAATTTCACTTCGATCAGGCGATTGCATAATACTAAATTTTACCATTAAATCTTACGAAGTTACTATAAAGTTGCCCTGTATTACGGCTGCGCTCGGCACACGAATGTCCAGGGAGGTTTTTACACGCCCAGGAAGTCGTTGATTTATATTTCTTGATTATTTTTTCTGTAACATACATATTATACCTTTATCTAACATCGTGTAAAATTTCACTTCGATCAGGCGATTGCATAATACTAAATTTTGCCATTTAATCTTACGAAGTTACGATGAAGATGGCCTGTATTACGGCTGCGCTCGGCACATGAGTACCAGGTAGGTTTGTACAAGCCCAGGAAGTCGTTGATTTATATTTCTTGATTATTTTTTCTGTAACATACAGATTATACTTTTATCTAACATCGTGTAAAATTTCACTTCGATCAGGCGATTGCATAATACTAAAATTTGCCATTAAATCTTACGAAGTTACGATGAAGTTGCCCTGTATTACGGCTGCGGTTGGCACATGAGTGTCCAGGGAGGTTTTTACACGCCCAGGAAGCCGTTAATTTATATTTCTTTATTATCAGCTGACTCTCGATCTGACCACAGGGTCACGTTACTACGTATTCCATTGTAGAAACGGCAGATTTATCTGTATTACTACTTCAATTTTCTACCTTCTGGCAAAGACGTGTATATGATATACACGTCTCTGCTTCTGGAACGTTGTGACTCCACCCCCCCCTTCCACCCCCCCCTCCACCCCAACCCCCCCTGTATTGATTTCATACTTCTGTTTACCCACAGGGACATCAGAATTACTTACACGTTTTTTGACACGTTTTGGGGGACTTGATTAAAATTTGGCCAAAAATGACATCCCCAGTTGTCATATACTCTATGACTCATAACCTGTCACAGTAACAGACATACATGTACATGTATCAAGTACGTGTGTCACATGTTATAACAGGAGAAAGAGAAAAGTAAGTAGCAAGACCAGGGTTCGAACCCAAGACCCTCCTAATTCTAGACGGACACTCTACCACTGAGCTACCTGGTCGCCGATGATCAACCCAGTCCAGTTCCGCAACATTCCTCCCTCCTTTTATGAAATTTTCACCGACAAAGATAACAGGTTAGGATATCCCGTTGCTTTAGCATCCTCCCAAAGGATTTGCAAGCTCGCTAAATATGTAACAGGAGAAAGATAGTAGCCAGACAGGGATTCGAACACGAGACCCTGCAAACTCTAGACTTACACTTCACCACTGAGCTACCTGGTCACTGGTGCACTTAATACATGTTTCAGGAGTCTACGGTATGTTCATATTTGTCTCCATGTGGTATAGATTACCGGTAATGTGGAAAACTTTTTTTTTAAAAATCAAGATTGTTCCAGCACTGGCAACCTATATCTTTCCCTTGTATCAATTTAATCTCTTTCATTTGATCATATAAAAACAGAATATTTCCCCAAATATTAAGTGTAATCGCTTTACACATACCTTGTATAACTGACCAGGATTGATAAAAAAAGCATGCAAGAATTTTTTTTAGAGTCAGTCGGGTTAGTAGAGACAAAGATTTTACTGTATTTGGCATATTAGCTGAAGTCATGAAAATGTGAAATTAAAAAAAAAAAAACTTTGGTTATTGAAGATCAGAGAAATGTCAACAACAAATTTAAAAAGAATGGAATTGGGTTTTTCTCGTTCAGTTCTGAAGGCCTGTGTAAACACGTTATGAAGATATAGAATTAAGTTCATTTTACACAATTACCAGCTTCGATTGTCTATCTTTTTAAATTATGTTCATCTGTGTATAGTTTTTTTTTTGTTTTGTTATTTTTTTGCAGGGTTTTGTTTTTGTTTTATAAATCCTTGCAGAGATTTTTAAGTCATGTAGATATATAAAAGAATATGATTCTTGACAACTTGACTACAGTAAGAATTTAGCTTTCAAAATCCTTTGCGCTCCACATCAATTCATATTCTTTGTTGACATGTTTCTGTGACATTTTCACAATTATTACATTACTTTATTAGAATACTGTGTTATATATTTCTTTAATCCACTCGAACATAGAAATATTTCCTTCATTTCCCAAATCTGTAATTGAAATAATTGTAGAATATACATGTATGTGTTTGCAGTAATAAGAAATATTTTTTAAACATTCGTATTAACATATTTGGTGTATCAATCCAAAAATACTTGTTGACATATACTGCATTACTTTTGGTCTTATTTCAATACACAGGATGTCAGATTTTATTAATCAATAGATCTGGCAACCTCACCTTCTAACAGGTCAAAGACCTTTGATGATCCTAATTAATGAGTACTCAGAGTTTCCTCTTGCCCCACCACCGGAAGTTAGACACTGACAATCTCTCATACAGTTGTTGACTTTGGTTTAGGAACACATTCTCAAATGACAGATGATCATATTCTAAATTAATTAAGGGTTGGATTTTTACTAACTTGAAGAGTTGTGCCCCTTTTTTTTCTTTCCTATAGATCTTATTCTAGCAGATTGCCATTCATATTTGTTTCCAATTGTTCTACACCTCGTATACATCTGATATTTGAAAGTGGGTGAAAAATGGAATAGGTTATTGTATTGAGTCACATTGACTTCATTTCTCCAATTCATCCAGTTCAAGAAATCTGGAAGTTACAAAATAGTGATACTTTACAAATCCATTTTAGTTTCCATGTAGGTAAGATTTTAACATTTTATTGATATGGTTGTTTTACTTTCGATTGTTGCCATGTTGGGGGCAGAGGACATATTCATATAAATCAGATATATATCTCCTATATAAGAAGGTTAACACTTGCTTATGTGTATACTTAAAATTAGTTTCCTTTCTTTTGATAATATCTCTAAGGTTATAGTCTCTCACATGAGTCTTTACACTTCCTTCTATTAAATATCTTCAAAAGTTTATTCTCATTTCTTTCAGTTTCCTTTAGGTTAAAAAATTGTCATATTTAGTGGCTTTTGAGAATTGGTTGATTTTCAAAGTTTGCTTTTTGTTTTGCAATACATGTACATCAATATTTTGCATGTCTCTGTAACATATATATATAATTGTTTTTCTTCTGTATGGCTAAATATAACTTGAGGATCTTTTCAAACTTGGTCTTGGGCATCATTTGGCTGGTCTGATTGTTGTTTAAGAATCTTGAGGCACTATGCTGGCTCCCAAGGAGAAAGGGCGAGACACAAAAGGACAATTCAACAATTCAAATGCACATGCATTCTGTAGTGATGGTCCCAAATCTTGAATGCTACTATAGGTTTGTTTAATGAATGACCTTTACCTTCATTAAAGACCACTGGAGCCAGACGTGCAAAAAAAAAACCTTGAAAATCTTCAACTGAATAACCTTGAGGCCAAGATACCTGGTATTGGGCCTGTAGTATGCTGATGAAAGTGATACAAAATTCAAGGTCACAGCCGTCAAAAATGTTTAAATGTTTAAACCCTTTTTTTTCTCAATATCAAAAAGAGGTCCAGAGAAGGAGGTGATATGGCCTCTTATTTGGTTGCTGCACAATGGCTTCAGTACTCTTTCATACTCGGATGTCAAAGGTCAATGTCACTTTCTGTCAAATGAAAACGAGTTGCTTGGAATACTACATGTAGCTTAAGGTTTGAAAGACAAATGTTAAAGATAATGTAACTATAGATAGAAAAATACTGCACATATCAATGAAAGACCATGCTTTCCCTACATGAAAAAGTATTAGAATCCAATGCTACTGGTCACACAATACTTCTTTTATATATTCTTTACATGGATGGATAGCGGCAACATTTTAAATACTTTATTATATAAATACTTATTATCGGTTAGCTTGTAATAATAATAATAATAATAATAAACAGAACAGAAACAATAGGTCTTTTCACCACTTTTGGTGAAAAGCCCTAATAATAATAATAATAATAATAATAATAAACAGAACAGAAACAATAGGTCTTTTCACCACTTTTGGTGAAAAGCCCTAACTAGAAATTGTTTCGGAACAATTTGACGGGCTTTTCACTATTTAGCATAAATGACCTAAAGGCTTGGTATTTCCAAACATAAAAAACTATTTTAGAACACTTGATAGGTCATCCACATTCTAATTTTGATTAATCTGGCATCTGAGATATTACATTTCAACAAAGGAGTGGACGAAGGGAAATAACTCGTATAGCCTTGTACGAGTTATCTCCCCTCGTCCAACTAACGTTATATCTCAGATGCCGTTATATATCAGATGCCAAATTAATTCAAAATGGCGTTCCGCGTTAATGGTAAACGTTACCGAAACACCAAAAAAACATGAAAATCATCAGAATAACATTTTGAATCATACCTAAATTTCTTTTTTTGGAAAAAGATTAAAAAATGAAGATTTTCTAAAAATAGACTTATTTGACCCCATAGCGAACTCTTTTATTGACCTCTGACCCTAAAACTTTTGGTAACTAAAAGTTAGCGCTAGTCATTTTCTACAAATCACATTATTACATGACCTTTGTAAAATGAATACTTTTAGAGTTATGGCCATTTTAAACTTTTCAATACATGACGTCATGGCGGCCATCTTGAATTTCAAACCAACTTAAAAAGTAACATAACTTGGCCAGAACAGTCCAAGGATTATTTCAGCTAAGATTGAGGTGAATGCCACAGGTGGAACTTGAGAAGAAGTTTGAAATGTAACACACTTTTCTATTGAAATATATAGGGGGAAATTCAAAATGGCCTACAACAGAAACCGTATGTGTCACAGAAAAACTGAAAACGTCAAATTCATTAGAATGACGTTCTGCATCATATTTTGAAAGAATTTTGAAAAAGAAGGAAAAATGAAGATTTTCTAAAAATAGACTAACTTACCCTCAGGCGAACTTTTTTATTTGACCTCTGACGTTTAACTTGTAATTTTATAAAAGTTAGCCCCAAAGGTACTGTAACATAATATCCTAACATGACACTTGTGTCTTGAATACTGTTCGAGTTATGGCCATTTTAAACTTTTGAGGTATGACGTCATGGTGGCCATCTTGGTTTCTTGACCTACTTGAAGATGTTGCTGTTACCCCTTTGGCTTATACCATACAATATAATAGAAAGATTATTGGTATACCTCTTAAACTTTTAGGAGATGTATTGCTTACAAACTAAAGTGTAGAATAATAATAATAATAATAACTAGAAATTGTTTCGGAACAATTTGACGGGCTTTTCACTATTTAGCATAAATGACCTAAAGGCTTGGTATTTCCAAACATAAAAAACTATTTTAGAACACTTGATAGGTCATCCACATTCTAGTTTTGATTAATCTGGCATCTGAGATATTACATTTCAACAAAGGAGTGGACGAAGGGAAATAACTCGTACAGCCTTGTACGAGTTATCTCCCCTCGTCCAACTAACGTTATAGCTCAGATGCCGTTATATATCAGATGCCAAATTAATTCAAAATGGCGTTCCGCGTTAATGGTAAACGTTACCGAAACACCAAAAAACATGAAAATCATCAGAATAACATTTTGAATCATACTTAAATTTCTTTTTTTGGAAAAAGATTAAAAAATGAAGATTTTCTAAAAATAGACTTATTTGACCCCATAGCGAACGCTTTTATTTGACCTCTGACCCTAAAACTTTTAGTGAGTAAAAGCTAGAGCCAGCCTTTAACTACAAATAACATAATCAATTGACCCCTGTAAAATGAATACTTTTTTAATTATGGGCATTTTAAGCTTTTTAATAGATGACGTCATGGCGGCCATCTTGGATTTCAAATCAACTTAAAAAATAACATAACTTGGCCAGGACAATCCAAGGATTATTTCAGCTACGATTGAGCTGAATGCCACTTGTGGAACTTGAGAAGAAGTTTAAAATGTAAAACTATTTTTGATATAGAATATATAGGGGGAAATTCAAAATGGCGTACAACAGGAACCGTATGTGTCACAGAAAAACTGAAAACGTCAAATTCATCAGAATGACATTCTACATCATACTAAAAAAAATTTTTTGGAAAAAGATTGAAAAATGAAGATTTTCTAAAAATAGACTAACTTGACCCTCAGGCGAGCTTTTTCATTTGACCTCTGACCTCAAAACAATGCATTATTAAAAGTTGGCCCCAGATAAGTCCTACAATAATATATCTTTGAAATTATTTTAACTGTTACCGTTTTGCAGCGATGGCCACTTAAGCAAAATGAGATATGACGTCATGGCGGCCATCTTGGATTTTTTGACGTACTTGGAAATGTTGCTGTTACCCCTTTGGCTTATACCACACAATATACTAGAAAGATCATTGGTATACCTCTTAAACTTTTAGGAGATGTATTGCTTACAAACTAAAGTGTAGAATAATAATAATAATAATAATAATAATAATAATAAGAAACAGAACAAAAACAATAGGTCTTTTCACCTTTTGGTGAAAAGCCCTAACTAGAAATTGTCATGGACAATTTGATGGGCTTTGAACTATTTAGCATTAATGACCTAAAGCCTTGGTATTTCCAAACATAAAAAAAACTATTTTAGAACACTTGATAGGTCATCCACATTCTAATTTTGATTAATCTGGCATTTGAGATATTACATTTCAACAAAGGAGTGGACGAAGGGAAATAACTCGTACAACCTTGTACGAGTTATCTCCCCTCGTCCAACTAACGTTATATCTCAGATGCCGTTATATATCAGATGCCAAATTATTTCAAATGGCGTTCCGCGTTAATGGTAAACGTTACCGAAACACCAAAAAACATGAAAATCATCAGAATAACATTTTGAATCGTACTTAAATTTCTTTTTTAGGAAAAAGATTAAAAAATGAAGATTTTCTAAAAATAGACTTATTTGACCCCATAGCGAACGCTTTTATTTGACCTCTGACCCTAAAACTTTTAGAGAGTAAAAGCTAGAGCCAGGCATTAACTACAAATGACATAATTACCTCACCCCTGTAAAATAAACGCTTCTTTAATTATGGGCATTTTAAGGTTTTCAATACATGACGTCATGGCGGCCATCTTGAATTTCAAATCAACTTAAAAAATAACATAACTTGGCCAGGACAATCCAAGGATTATTTCAGCTAAGATAGAGTTGAATGCCACTTGTGGAACTTGAGAAGAAGTTTAAAATGTAAAACTATTTTTAATATAGAATATATAGTGGAAATTCAAAATGGCGTATACCGGAAACCGTATGTGTCACAGAAAAACTGAAAACATCAAATTTATCAGAATGACATTCTTCATCATACTAAGAACATGTTTTGGAAAAAAATATTGAAAAATGAAGATTTTCTAAAAATAGACTAATTTGACCCCATAGGGAACTCTTTTATTTGACCTCTGACCTAAAACTTTTCGTAAGTAAAAGTTAGCGCTAGTCATTATCTACAAATCACATTATTACATGACCTTTGTAAAATGAATACTTTTAGAGTTATGGCCATTTTAAACTTTTCAATACATGACGTCATGGCGGCCATCTTGAATTTCAAACCAACTTAAAAAATAACATAACTTGGTCAGAACAGTCCAAGGATTATTTCAGCTAAGATTGAGTTGAATGCCACTTGTGGAACTTGAGAAGAAGTTTAAAATGTAAAACTATTTTTAATATAGAATATATAGTGGAAATTCAAAATGGCGTATACCGGAAACCGTATGTGTCACAGAAAAACTGAAAACAGCACATTTATCAGAATGACATTCTTCATCATACTAAGAACTTTTTTTGGAAAAAAATGTTGGAAAATGAAGATTTTCTAAAAATAGACTAATTTGACCCCATAGCGAACTCTTTTATTTGACCTCTGACCTTAAAACTTTTGGTAAGTAAAAGTTAGCGCTAGTCATTATCTACAAATCACATTATTACATGACCTTTGTAAAATGAATACTTTTAGAGTTATGGCCATTTTAAACTTTTCAATACATGACGTCATGGCGGCCATCTTGAATTTCAAACCAACTTAAAAAATAACATAACTTGGTCAGAACAGTCCAAGGATTATTTCAGCTAAGATTGAGCTGAATGCCACTTGTGGAACTTGAGAAGAAGTTTGAAATGTAACACACTTTTCTATATTGAAATATATAGGGGTAAATTCAAAATGGCGTACAACAGAAACCGTATGTGTCGCAGAAAAACTGAAAACGTCAAATTCATTAGAATGACGTTCTGCATCATCTTTCCAAAGAATGTTTGAAAAAAAAGGAAAAATAAAGATTTTCTAAAAATAGACTAACTTGACCCTCAGGCGAGCTTTTTTATTTGACCTCTGACCTCAAAACAATGCAGGATTAAAAGTTGGCCCCAGATAAGTCCTACAATAATATATCTTTGAAATTATTTTAACTGTTACCGTTTTGGAGCTATGGCCACTTAAGCAAAATAAGATATGACGTCATGGCGGCCATCTTGGATTTTTTGACGTACTTGGAAATGTTGCTGTTACCCCTTTGGCTTATACCATACAATATAATAGAAAGATCATTGGTATACCTCTTAAACTTTTAGGAGATATATTGCTTACAAACTAAAGTGTAGAATAATAATAATAATAATAATAACTAGAAATTGTTGGTTAACAATTTGACGGGCTTTTCACCTCCTTAGCATAAATGACCTAAAGGCTTGGTATTTTAAAAGTTAAGAAAAAACTATTTAAAAACACTTGATAGGTCATCCGCATTCTAGTTTTGAATTAATCTGGCATCTGAAATAAAACGTTTCAACAAATGTTGGACGAGGGGAGGTAACTCGTACAGCCTTGTACGAGTTATCTCCCCTCGTCCAACTAACGTTATATCTCAGATGCCGTTATATATCTGATGCCAAATTAATTCAAAATGGCGTTCCGCGTTAATGGTAAACGTTACCGAAACACCAAAAAACATGAAAATCAACAGAATAACATTTTGAATCATACTTAAATTTCTTTTTTTGGAAAAAGATTAAAAAATGAAGATTTTCTAAAAATAGACTTATTTGACCCCATAGCGAACGCTTTTATTTGACCTCTGACCCTAAAACTTTTAGTGAGTAAAAACTAGAGCCAGCCTTTAACTACAAATAACATATTACCTGACCCCTGTAAAATGAATACTTTTTTAATTATGGGCATTTTAAGCTTTTTAATAGATGACGTCATGGCGGCCATCTTGGATTTCAAATCAACTTAGAAAATAACATAACTTGGCCAGGACAATCCAAGGATTATTTCAGCTAAGATTGAGCTGAATGCCACTTGTGGAACTTGAGAAGAAGTTTAAAATGTAAAACTATTTTTAATATAGAATATATAGGGGGAAATTCAAAATGGCGTACAACAGGAACCCTATGTGTCACAGAAAAACTGAAAACGTCAAATTCATCAGAATGACATTCTACATCATACAAAGAAATTATTTTGGAAAAAGATTAAAAAATGAAGATTTTCTAAAAATAGACTTATTTGACCCCATAGCAAACGCTTTTATTTGACCCGGCTGACCCTAAAACTTTAGTGAGTAAAAGCTAGAGCCAGGCATTACCTACAAATAACATAATTACCCGACCCCTGTAAAATGAATACTTTTTTAATTATGGGCATTTTAAGCTTTTTAATAGATGACGTCGTGGCGGCCATCTTGGATTTCAAATCAACTTAAAAAATAACATAACTTGGCCAAGACAATCCAAGGATTATTTCAGCTAAGATTGAGCTGAATGCCCCTTGTGGAACTTGAGAAGAAGTTTAAAATGTAAAACTATTTTTAATATAGAATATATAGGGGGAAATTCAAAATGGCGTACAACAGGAACCCTATGTGTCACAGAAAAACTGAAAACGTCAAATTCATCAGAATGACATTCTACATCATACTAAGAATTTTGTTTGGAAAAAGATTGAAAAATGAAGATTTTCTAAAAATAGACTTATTTGACCCCATAGCGTACGCTTTTATTTGACCTGGCTGACCCTAAAACTTTCAGCGAGTAAAAGCTAGAGCCAGGCATTAACTACAAATAACATAATTACCCGACCTCTGTAAAATGAATACATTTTTAATTATGGGCATTTTAAGCTTTTTAATACATGACGTCATGGCGGCCATCTTGGATTTCAAATCAACTTAAAAAATAACATAACTTGGCCAGGACAATCCAAGGATTATTTCAGCTAAGATTGAGCTGAATGCCCCTTGTGGAACTTGAGAAGAAGTTTAAAATGTAAAACTATTTTTAATATAGAATATATAGGGGGAAATTCAAAATGGCGTACAACAGGAACCCTATGTGTCACAGAAAAACTGAAAACGTCAAATTCATCAGAATGACATTCTACATCATACTAAGAATTTTGTTTGGAAAAAGATTGAAAAATGAAGATTTTCTAAAAATAGACTTATTTGACCCCATAGCGTACGCTTTTATTTGACCTGGCTGACCCTAAAACTTTCAGTGAGTAAAAGCTAGAGCCAGGCATTAACTACAAATAACATAATTACCCGACCTCTGTAAAATGAATACATTTTTAATTATGGGCATTTTAAGCTTTTTAATACATGACGTCATGGCGGCCATCTTGGATTTCAAATCAACTTAAAAAATAACATAACTTGGCCAGGACAATCCAAGGATTATTTCAGCTAAGATTGAGCTGAATGCCTCTTGTTGAACTTGAGAAGAAGTTTAAAATGTAAAACTATTTTTAATATAGAATATATAGGGGGAAATTCAAAATGGCGTACAACAGAAACCGTATGTGTCACAGAAAAACTGAAAACGTCAAATTCATCAGAATGACATTCTACATCATACTAAGAATTTTTTTTGGAAAAAGATTGAAAAATGAAGATTTTCTAAAAATAGACTAACTTGACCCCCAGGCGAGCTTTTTTATTTGACCTCTGACCTTTAACTTGTAATTTTATAAAAGTTAGCCCCAAAGTTACTGTAACATAATATCATAACATGACTCTTGTTTCTTGAAAACTTTTCGAGTTATGGCCATTTTAAACTTTTGAGGTATGACGTCATGGCGGCCATATTGGGTTTTTGACCTACTTATCAATAGATAACTACACCCCATTGACATATGCTATATAATGTAAGATACATGCCATTGTCCTAACTCTTACCGTTTTGGCACAAATGTGTGGACAAAAAAAAGTGTAGCATAATAATAATAACTAGAAATTGTTTCGGAACAATTTGACGGGCTTTTCACTATTTAGCATAAATGACCTAAAGGCTTGGTATTTCCAAACATAAAAAACTATTTTAGAACACTTGATAGGTCATCCACATTCTAGTTTTGATTAATCTGGCATCTGAGATATTACATTTCAACAAATGAGTGGACGAAGGGAAATAACTGGTACAGCCTTGTACGAGTTATCTCCCCTCGTCCAACTAACGTTATATCTCGGATGCCGTTATATATCAGATGCGTTCCGCGTTAATGGTAAACGTTACCGAAACACCAAAGAACATGAAAATCATCAGAATAACATTTTGAATCATACTTAAATTTCTTTTTTTGGAAAAAGATTAAAAAATGAAGATTTTCTAAAAATAGACTTATTTGACCCCATAGCGAACGCTTTTATTTGACCTCTGACCCTAAAACTTTTAGTGAGTAAAAGCTAGAGCCAGGCATTAACTACAAATAACATAATTACCCGACCCCTGTAAAATGAATACTTTTTTAATTATGGGCATTTTAAGCTTTTAAATAGATGACGTCATGGCGGCCATCTTGGATTTCAAATCAACTTAAAAAATAACATAACTTGGCCAGGACAATCCAAGGATTATTTCAGCTAAGATTGAGCTGAATGCCACTTGTGGAACTTGAGAAGAAGTTTAAAATGTAAAACTATTTTTAATATAGAATATATAGGTGGAAATTCAAAATGGCGTACAACAGAAACCGCATGTGTCACAGAAAAACTGAAAACGTCAAATTCATCAGAATGACATTCTACATCATACTAAGAATTTTGTTTGGAAAAAGATTGAAAAATGAAGATTTTCTAAAAATAGACTTATTTGACCCCATAGCGTACGCTTTTATTTGACCTGGCTGACCCTAAAACTTTTCGTAAGTAAAAGCTAGAGCCAGGCATTAACTACAAATAACATAATTACCCGACCCCTGTAAAATGAATACATTTTTAATTATGGGCATTTTAATCTTTTTAATGCATGACGTCATGGCGGCCATCTTGGATTTCAAATCAACTTAAAAAATAACATAACTTGGCCAGGACAATCCAAGGATTATTTCAGCTAAGATTGAGCTGAATGCCACTTGTGGAACTTGAGAAGAAGTTTAAAATGTAAAACTATTTTTAATATAGAATATATAGGTGGAAATTCAAAATGGCGTACAACAGAAACCGTATGTGTCACAGAAAAACTGAAAACGTCAAATTCATCAGAATGACATTCTACATCATACTAAAAATTTGTTTTTGGAAAAAGATTGAAAAATGAAGATTTTCTAAAAATAGACTTATTTGACCCCATAGCGTACGCTTTTATTTGACCTGGCTGACCCTAAAACTTTCAGCGAGTAAAAGCTAGAGCCAGGCATTAACTACAAATAACATAATTACCCGACCTCTGTAAAATGAATACATTTTTAATTATGGGCATTTTAAGCTTTTTAATACATGACGTCATGGCGGCCATCTTGGATTTCAAATCAACTTAAAAAATAACATAACTTGGCCAGGACAATCCAAGGATTATTTCAGCTAAGATTGAGCTGAATGCCCCTTGTGGAACTTGAGAAGAAGTTTAAAATGTAAAACTATTTTTAATATAGAATATATAGGGGGAAATTCAAAATGGCGTACAACAGGAACCCTATGTGTCACAGAAAAACTGAAAACGTCAAATTCATCAGAATGACATTCTACATCATACTAAGAATTTTGTTTGGAAAAAGATTGAAAAATGAAGATTTTCTAAAAATAGACTTATTTGACCCCATAGCGTACGCTTTTATTTGACCTGGCTGACCCTAAAACTTTCAGTGAGTAAAAGCTAGAGCCAGGCATTAACTACAAATAACATAATTACCCGACCTCTGTAAAATGAATACATTTTTAATTATGGGCATTTTAAGCTTTTTAATACATGACGTCATGGCGGCCATCTTGGATTTCAAATCAACTTAAAAAATAACATAACTTGGCCAGGACAATCCAAGGATTATTTCAGCTAAGATTGAGCTGAATGCCTCTTGTTGAACTTGAGAAGAAGTTTAAAATGTAAAACTATTTTTAATATAGAATATATAGGGGGAAATTCAAAATGGCGTACAACAGAAACCGTATGTGTCACAGAAAAACTGAAAACGTCAAATTCATCAGAATGACATTCTACATCATACTAAGAATTTTTTTTGGAAAAAGATTGAAAAATGAAGATTTTCTAAAAATAGACTAACTTGACCCCCAGGCGAGCTTTTTTATTTGACCTCTGACCTTTAACTTGTAATTTTATAAAAGTTAGCCCCAAAGTTACTGTAACATAATATCATAACATGACTCTTGTTTCTTGAAAACTTTTCGAGTTATGGCCATTTTAAACTTTTGAGGTATGACGTCATGGCGGCCATATTGGGTTTTTGACCTACTTATCAATAGATAACTACACCCCATTGACATATGCTATATAATGTAAGATACATGCCATTGTCCTAACTCTTACCGTTTTGGCACAAATGTGTGGACAAAAAAAGTGTAGCATAATAATAATAACTAGAAATTGTTTCGGAACAATTTGACGGGCTTTTCACTATTTAGCATAAATGACCTAAAGGCTTGGTATTTCCAAACATAAAAAACTATTTTAGAACACTTGATAGGTCATCCACATTCTAGTTTTGATTAATCTGGCATCTGAGATATTACATTTCAACAAATGAGTGGACGAAGGGAAATAACTGGTACAGCCTTGTACGAGTTATCTCCCCTCGTCCAACTAACGTTATATCTCGGATGCCGTTATATATCAGATGCGTTCCGCGTTAATGGTAAACGTTACCGAAACACCAAAGAACATGAAAATCATCAGAATAACATTTTGAATCATACTTAAATTTCTTTTTTTGGAAAAAGATTAAAAAATGAAGATTTTCTAAAAATAGACTTATTTGACCCCATAGCGAACGCTTTTATTTGACCTCTGACCCTAAAACTTTTAGTGAGTAAAAGCTAGAGCCAGGCATTAACTACAAATAACATAATTACCCGACCCCTGTAAAATGAATACTTTTTTAATTATGGGCATTTTAAGCTTTTAAATAGATGACGTCATGGCGGCCATCTTGGATTTCAAATCAACTTAAAAAATAACATAACTTGGCCAGGACAATCCAAGGATTATTTCAGCTAAGATTGAGCTGAATGCCACTTGTGGAACTTGAGAAGAAGTTTAAAATGTAAAACTATTTTTAATATAGAATATATAGGTGGAAATTCAAAATGGCGTACAACAGAAACCGCATGTGTCACAGAAAAACTGAAAACGTCAAATTCATCAGAATGACATTCTACATCATACTAAGAATTTTGTTTGGAAAAAGATTGAAAAATGAAGATTTTCTAAAAATAGACTTATTTGACCCCATAGCGTACGCTTTTATTTGACCTGGCTGACCCTAAAACTTTTCGTAAGTAAAAGCTAGAGCCAGGCATTAACTACAAATAACATAATTACCCGACCCCTGTAAAATGAATACATTTTTAATTATGGGCATTTTAATCTTTTTAATGCATGACGTCATGGCGGCCATCTTGGATTTCAAATCAACTTAAAAAATAACATAACTTGGCCAGGACAATCCAAGGATTATTTCAGCTAAGATTGAGCTGAATGCCACTTGCGGAACTTGAGAAGAAGTTTAAAATGTAAAGCTATTTTTACTATAGAATATATAGGGGGAAATTCAAAATGGCGTACAACAGGAACCGTATGTGTCACAGAAAAACTGAAAACCTCAAATTCATCAGAATGACATTCTACATCATACTAAGAAATTTTGTTGGAAAAAGATTGAAAAATGAAGATTTTCTAAAAATAGACTAACTTGACCCCCTGGCGAGCTTTTTTATTTGACCTCTGACCTTTAACTTGTTGTTATATAAAAGTTAGCCCCTTACTTAATGTAACATAATATCATAACATGACTCTTGTTTCTTGAATACTTTTCGAGTTATGGCCATTTTAAACTTTTGAGGTATGACGTCATGGCGGCCATCTTGGTTTCTTGACCTACTTGAAGATGTTGCTGTCACCCCTTCAACTCATGCCATATACAATAGGCATAACTGACTTGGCATACCTTTTACCATTTTCCCACAACTTGTGTGACAAAATAAAATGCAGAAGAAGAAGAATAATAACTAGAAATTGTCATCATGGACAATTTGACGGGCTTTTCACACCCTTGACAAACTTAAGGGAACATTTACCTTCATGACCTTGAATGTAGCTAAAGGTCATTCATTTAAACAAATTTTTAGACCTTTATTCAAGCATGCTACTGTCCAAATATCAACTCACTGGGCCTCTCAGAAGTCATTTCAACATTTTAGCCAATTTAATACCTGTGACCTTGAATGTAGGTCAAGGTCATTCATTTGAACAAACTTGGCAGCCCTTCACGCAAGCATGCTACTGACCGAATATCTAATCCCTGGGACTCTTGGTAATTGAGAAGAAATCGTTCAAAGATTTTAGGCTTTTTGACGCTATGAGACCTTGAATGAATGTCAAGGTCATTCATTAGAACAAACTTGGTAAACCTTCAGCCAAGCATGTTACAGGCCAATTATCAAGTCCCAGGGCCTCTTGGTTATTGAGAAGAAATCGTTCAAAGATTTTAGACTATTTAAATGCCTTGTGACCTTGAATGAAGGTCAAGGTCATTCATTAGAACAAACTTGGTAACCCTTCACCCAAGCATGTTACTGGCCAAATATCAAGTCCCAGGGCCTCTTGGTTATTGAGAAGAAATCGTTCAAAAATTTAGGACTATTTCAACGTATTGTGACCTTGAATGAAAGTCAAGGTCATTCATTAAAACAAACATGGTAGTACTTCACCCAAGCATGCTACAGACCCAATAACAACTCTCGGGGACTCTTGGTTATTGAGAAGAATTCGTTTAAAGATTTTAGACTATTTGACTCCTTGTGACCTTGAATGAAGGTCAAGGTCATTAAATAGAACAAACTTGGTAGCCCTTCATCCAAGCAAGTTACAGGCCAAATATTAAGTTCCTGTGTCTCTTTGTTTTTGAGAAGATGTCGTTTAAAGATTTATAAATGATTGCGCAATCATGCAAATTTTCAAAATGGCGTAGTACCTGAACCGGAAGTGCTAATGAAAAACCGAAGGTACCAAAATCATCAGAATGACATACTGCATCGATCAACATAATAAAATTCATAAAATAAAAAAGTTGAAAATTTGGTCACCTTTGACCCGATAGCGAACTCTTTTATTTGACCTCTGACCTTAAAACTTTTGGTGAGTAAAAGTTAGCGCTAGGCATTATCTACAAATAACATAATCATATGATCTTTGTAAAATAAATACTTTTTGAGTTATGGCCATTTAAAGTTTTTTAATACATGACGTCATAGCGGCCATATTGGATTTTGGACCGACCCCAAGAATTCAAAACCTGGTCAGTACAATCTCATGTTGATGTTGTCAAAGTTTGTGCTGAATCGCATTGGTGGAATTTGAGGAGAAAATTAAAATGTGCATGGTCTTGATACAAAAGAGAACAAAAGAAATATTCAAAGTGGCATACCGCCTTAACGTCAAACGTTACCGAAAAACTAAAGACATCAAAATTATTGGAATAACATTCTGCATCATATTTCGAAAGAATTTTTGAAAAATAATGAAAAATAAAGATTTTCTAAAAATAGATGAACTTGACCCCTTAGCGAGATTTTTTATTAGGCATATTTTGTATTAACATGGCATGGCAAAAAGTTAGCCCCTTAATTATTCTACATATTATATATTTGCATGAACCTTGTAGATTAAATATTTTTCGAGTTATGGTCATTTTAAACTTGTTAGGTATGACGTCATAGCGGCCATATTGGATGTTTGACCTACTTATCAATAGATAACTACACCCCTTTGACATATGCTATATAATGTAAGATACATGCCATTGTCCTAACCCTTACCGTTTTGGCCCAAATGTGTGGACAAAAAAAAGTGTAGCATAATAATAATAATAATAATAAGAAACAGAACAAAAACAATAGGTCTTTTCACCACTTAGGTGAAAAGCCCTAATAAACATAACAGAAACAATAGGTCTTTTCACCACTTAGGTGAAAAGCCCTAATAAACATAACAGAAACAATAGGTCTTTTCACCACTTAGGTGAAAAGCCCTAATAAACATAACAGAAACAATAGGTCTTTTCACCACTTAGGTGAAAAGCCCTAATAAACATAACAGAAACAATAGGTCTTTTCACCACTTAGGTGAAAAGCCCTAATAATAAGAAACAGAACAAAAACAATAGGTCTTTTCACCACTTAGGTGAAAAGCCCTAATAATAATAATAATAAACAGAACAGAAACAATAGGTCTTTTCACCACTTTTGGTGAAAAGCCCTAATAATAATAATAATAATAATAAACAGAACAGAAACAATAGGTCTTTTCACCACTTTTGGTGAAAAGCCCTAATAAGAAACAGAACAAAAACAATAGGTCTTTTCACCTTTTGGTGAAAAGCCCTAATAATAAGAAACAGAACAAAAACAATAGGTCTTTTCACCTTTTGGTGAAAAGCCCTAATAATAAGAAACAGAACAAAAACAATAGGTCTTTTCACCTTTTGGTGAAAAGCCCTAATAAGAAGAAACAGAACAAAAACAATAGGTCTTTTCACCACTTGGGTGAAAAGCCCTAATAATAAGAAGAAACAGAACAATAACAATAGGTCTTTTCACCACTTGGGTGAAAAGCCCTAATAATAAGAAGAAACAGAACAAAAACAATAGGTCTTTTCACCACTTGGGTGAAAAGCCCTAATAATAAGAAGAAACAGAACAATAACAATAGGTCTTTTCACCACTTGGGTGAAAAGCCCTAACAATAGGTCTTTTCACCACTTGGGTGAAAAGCCCTAATTACAGCCTAAGATAAGTTTTGGCATAAAACCGTTCAACCAAGACCGTCAATTACAAAGCACAGCTTAGCTTACAGTGCTTTTATTTAATGGTATATTACAAACTGACATAGTTCAGTTACTTGAAATAGCAATCTCCAGCTCAATAACATACAAGCATACGTCAGAAAACTATTCGATCATTAAGTCAATAAAGAACGAACATATTTCAGGTAAATTACAAAACACTGGAAAACCAACAACAGTGAATCAATTAACAGTGCAAATATCTAAGGTAAAAAAAAAAAAAAAAAAAAACTACGGTCAATCACAAGGTTAATTCCTATCTGACACGTTCATTGATCAGTCAATAACAAAGTCAACCTCCGGGGAGATAACAATCTGAATTAAATCAGTGAGTTAATCAACCATATGGACAAATACAGTTATACACAGACGGTCACTAATTACACAACCACAAAGCCAACTACAGACTTGCATAGTTAAATCACTAGAAAGACAGTCACATGGTCAAATACAGACTTGCATAGTTCAATCACTCAACAGACACAGGGTTATATGCAAACTTACACAGTTCAATAACTTTACAGACAATCATAAGGGCAACTACAGACTTGCATAGTTAAATCACAAGAAAAATAGTCACATGGTCAATTACAGACTTGCATAGTTCAATCCCATAACATATAACCTTAATGTTAACTACAGACTTACATTGTTCAATCACTACAAAAACAATCGTAATGCCAACTACAAACTAACATAGTTAAATCACTGATTAAACAATAACAAGGTCAACTATAAACCTATTTAGTTCAATCACTAAACAGACAAGTTAAAGGTGATCTCTTTTCTATGGTAGTACCCTCAGTATTTTTCAGAGTTACAAAAACATTCGCCTAACCTCGTGTCTGTTGTATGTTTTTGAAAAATAATTAACTCGACTGAGAGAAATAACATACATAACAACCACTCTATCTAACCTAAAGTATTTAACATGGACAACAGCTTATCGTTTGGCGCCATGGAAATACATGACATAAGTCATGTTTTAAGTGCATCCAATGAATAGATATTTTCCACAATACTGTTAAGCGTCACACTAACGCCTTTTACAAATGGGAGTTGTTATGGCATGTATTATACATGTGTTTAGATAAACAGATAAAACCGTATCGGTAACCCCGGTGTTTTTTTTTATTTTCTGTTAAGAAAAAAAAGAAGAAAGCTAGGATAAAACGTGAAGATATGCGTCTTTTAAATCCAAGATTGAACAAGTTAACCGAGTGGAAGAATTCCAGGTCTAACGTGTATCAGGTGTTCTATAGTTTTACCCATGACTTCCTATACAATGCATACCTGTGATCATACCCTGTGTGTTTGTTTTATAGGTTCATATCCCGTCCATAAACCAGTATTATCTGTATATAGGTATACTTATTTAATGATCTGTGTGTGATTTTAACACACACGTTTCAGGTGTGATACACATTAATATTATCGTCATACTCACATGGTTTCTTCTTCTCTTTCTCCGTCGCCATATTGTAACTATGGATTTCCTGCCGGGTACTCAATACGTTCCACTGAACTATTTTCACTTTCAATATCCGCCGTTTTCCGAGAAGGGTAAGGGTATGTTTTACACTTCAATACAGTGGAAAGCGTAGTTTTTGACTGGCATAAAAGATTTTTTTGTTCGAGGAAGTAATTACACAATGATTGATATAAATACGCAACTATATTGAATACAGGTCGTTCCGGCCCCCGAGTCGTTACGGCCATCGTCGTTCCGTCCACAGTCGTTCCGGCCCCTACCCGGTCCGGCCCCGTATACTTAGTCGCTACGGCCATCGTCGTTCCGTCCGTAGTCGTTCCGGCCCCATGCTAATACAATATTCAATGTAAATTTAATGTTTAAAATTTGATTGAAATTTATTCTATTTACTCATATGTTACTTTATTTTATTTAAAAAAAGAAGATAAAAAAAAAATATTTTGAATTGTTTTCTTTTCAATTTCTATGCTGTAACGGTAAAATACACCTGTATAAACACATCAGCACGGTATGATTGTGCACTAGTAACACTAATTACCATCACCGTATTTTGTCTGTCTAAGCACCTCGTGGGCTGATGATATTATGGCTTCATTCAAAATGTGCATAAACACCAAAGGTGTCGTTGTTTTTGCTTGCTGTAGATGAAGGACATTTTATTTTTTCTATCATCACATCTTGCTGAAATCGAGCCTTGTCTATCTTTCAAGTTTAAATATGCAAGTTTGTATGATTTTAACTAAAATGACAGTCGGCAGCTTCAAAAGATTAGTTTTGTCATATAAGAAACATATTTCGATGGAAAGTTCATTACGGTCACCATGTCTGACGATTGTCGCAAGTGTCGGAAGACTGCGCGGCCTCGTCAAGAAGCCATTTGCTGCAGCACATGTGAGAGATGGACACCAAGAAATTATTTAGAACGCCGATGTGGCGCAGCGGTATAGGCTGCGGGTATTTCTGGCTAGGTTTCCGAGATGACATACTTCAAAATTATTGCTACTGGACCAGTGTTGAAAACTCCATTTAAGCAGTACAGTGATAAACGTTAACATTACCGTCTATGGGAAATCATTTGGTTCCGTGGTCCCTATAGGGAGCTACCGGATTTGACATTTTATGCCGTTCAGCGTCCCTGGACACCAGATTACGGGACCGATCTGAACATGTTCGGCTGGTATTTTCAATCATGAAGGTATTTTGGCAGAATTTAAGCAGGAAATTAGATTCTGAGCTTGTTTATAATGAAAAGATGGGCCTGTGTACAGTGTAAAGGGGACCATAGACCAGGTTAATAGGACAATATGATATTTATTTCAATGGTAGCTGTATAACGCGTGTTTCGTAGTCCCGTGGTGTGTCTGGTTGTTCTGTAGTCAGTACCCCGGTTCAATTTTTGGTGTTTTTTTTTCCTGGTTGTACTCTTGACTCTAGCCCGGTTCGGTGTTCGGTGATGTAATTGGTTGTTCTGTTATCACTACCCCGGTTCGATTTCTAGTGGTTATTTTGGTAGTTTTGTTGTCCCTAGCTCGGCCCACTGTCCTGTGTGTGTTTTGACTTAATTATATACAAAAATGCTCTTGTCCTAGGTTTTTTTAGATAAAGGCGAGAAATAACGGGGGGTGGGGAGATAGCATGGAGTTATCTCCCCTTGATCTTCAGGGTATTTCTTATTTGTTTATATTTTTCAGTAGTACAATATCAATACTCTTATTTGACCAAAAGACATCTGTCTGGATTTAAAATTCAGGAAGATATTCCTATTTTAACTAAAAAATTTGTTTACAATTTTTTTCCCTAAACAACCCTTCCTTGGAAAAATTCCTCCCCCCCAAAAATTAAATTCCTTTTGGCCCCCTTAACCTTTTTAAATCCTTCCCCCCAAAAAATTTTTTTAAAAAATTGGGGGCCCTTAAAACCCCGGTTTTTAAATTTTTTTAGGGGTTCCCCCCTAAAAAGTTTTGGGCCGTTAACTTTTGGTGGACCAACAAAGGTTTTTTGGCAAATTTACAGGAAATTGTTTGAGCTTTTTTTAAAAGGGTGGGTTTTCTTTTGGGCCAAACCGGGTTTTGGAAAATTGTTTTTTTTTTGGGTGTTTTATCCCGGGGTGTTTCGTTTTTGGTGTTCGGTTTTTTTACCCCCGCCCCCCGGTTAATTTTGGTTTTTTTTTTCTGGTTGCCTTCTTAAAGGGGGGTTTTTGTAAATTTTTGTCTGTTTTTTTAAAGGGTCGCTAGTGGTTTTTTGGTTTTTTTTGGGGAGGGGACTCCCTTTTTTGGGTTTTTTATTTATATCAAAATCCTTTTCCCTATTTTTTTTAAAAAGGGAAAAATTTGGGGGGGTAAATCAGGGTTTCCCCCCCTTATTTTAAAAACTTTTTTTTTTATTTTTTTTTTATAAAATTTAAAAACTCTTTTACCAAAAGCCTTGGGTTTTTTAAAAACGGGAAGATTCCTTTTTAACAAAAATTTTTCATTTTTTGTCCTTTTTTCAAATTATTGAAAATAGAAAGGGGACTACCGAAATTTAAAGCCAGCCCCCTTCCCTTTTTGGACATAAACCCTTGGTTACCCCCCAAAAATTTATTTGAAAAATTTGCGTTTGGGGGCTCCCGTTTGAAATGCCGTTCGGGCCCCCCGGCACCAGTTAGGCCCATATAAAATTTTCTGGTATTTTATAGGTTTTTTGGCCCCGTTTTGGGGTTAAATCGACGTTTTAATTTGGGTTTTTCTTTAAAAGGGGGCCTAGCCGGTTTGGAAATTAATTTTTTCGGTACATCCCCTTTTTTCTTTTCCCGGGTTTTGGTTTTTTGTGCCCCTACCCCGGAAATTTTTGTGTTTTTTTTTTTTTGACTTTTAAAAAAAGGGTCGGGCTAGTTTTTTTTGTTAAAATCCCCCGGGGGGAAAGGGTATTTTATTTTTTTGTCCCCTGGCCCCCCATGTTTGTGTGTTTTTAAACTCAAAAATTTACAAAAGCTTTTGTCCTGGTTTTTTTGAAAAAAAAAAAATAATTTAGTTTTTTCCCCCCTTTATTTCGGGTTTTTTTATTTGTTTTAACAAGGGGCAATAAATTCTTTTTTGCCCAAAAAAATTTTTGGTTTTAAAATTAAAAATTTTCCTTTTTTCTAAAATTTGAATTTTTATGCCTTTTAAAAGTCCCTGGCCCAAAGAAACGGGACCACGAAAGTTGGCGATTCCCCTTTATTGGAAAAAAATTAGGCCCCTACGGTAAAAGAAATTTGTGTTAGTTAAGGGGCTACCGTTTTACTTTTTATTTTCAGGTCCCTGAAACCGTTCGGGCCTTTGTTTTGGCTGGTTTTTTTTCAACTAATTTTGGGTTTCGGAAATTGATTTTAGCGTTTTTTTTAAAAAGGGGTTGTCGTTTTTAAGGGGGTAAAAAGTTTAGGTTTTAAAATTTTTTTCAGGGGCCCCTTTCGGTGTTTGTTTTCAGTGTTTTGCCCGGTTTTTTTTAGTACCCCGGTTTTTTTGGGGGTTTTTTTGGGTATTTTGATTTCCCTTGGTTTCGGGATTTATTGGTTTTTTTTTCATAGGTTCATTTCATTTATTTAATTTTTTCCCTGGAAATTCCCCGGGTTTTTTTTACTAAATTTTAAAAAATTCTTTTTTGGGTTTTTTTAATAAAGCGGAAAAAAGGGGGGGGGAATCCCAAGACCCCCCCTTAAATTTCGGGGTTATTTTTATTTTTTTAAGTAATTTTTAAAAATTCAATCTTAACCCAAAAACATTTTTTTTAAAAATTCAGGGGTTTATTTTAAACAAAAAATTTGGGTTTAAATTTTTAGGTTTTTCAAAAAGAATTATTCGGGCCCCTAAATTGATAGCCCGACTTGAACCCCCCTCCATTTGGACTAAAATTTATTTTCCCATGGCCCCGAATTTTTAAAAAAAAGGGTTTTTTTGTTTTTTATGGGGACCCGCCTAAAAATTTTGGGGGGGTTTTTTTTTTTTTTTTTTTCCCCGGGGGGCGGTTTAATGGAATGTTTTGGGGGGCCCTCCCCTTTTGGGTTTTTAGGTGGAATTTTAAGTTTTTTTTGGGGGGGGGCATCTTGTGTTTTGGGGAAAAATTAAAATTTTTTTTGCTACTTTTTTTGTAGGGGGATAAGGTGGGTTTTTTTTTTGTTTATTTGAGGGGAATTTTTGGGTTTATTTCAAAAAAACCCCCCTATAAAAAAAAATTGTGGTTTTTTAAAAAAATTTTTTTTAATTTCCAAAAAATTTAAAAATTTTTTAGGCCTTTTAAAACTCCATTTCGTCCCAATAAACTTAACTACCCAAACTTGGGCCGGGGTTCCCTATGGGGACTAATTTGCTTTTTCCCGTTTTATTGGACACCAGGGGGGGCCCTCAAAATGGTGGGTTTTTCTTGAGGATTTTGGAGAATTTAACGGGAAATGATTGATTTTTTAAGAAAAGTCCCTTTCATGTGGGGCAAAACCCCGGGTTTAAATAAAAAAAAGTATTTTTTAAAAATTTTTTCGTTTTTAAGGTTTTTTGTATTTTGGTGTTTTGGGTTTGCTTTTCATCCCCCGGGTTTCTTTTTGGTTTTTTTTTTTTTGATTTATTCCCCTTGGTTTCGGGATATTTTTTTCGAATTTTTAAACTTCTTTTTGGGGTTTTATTTTGGTTTTTTTTCCCTATGGCCCATGCCCGTGGGTTTTTGACTCATTTAACAAAATGCCTTTCCGGTTTTTTTTAGTTTTGGCGAAAAACTGGGGGGGGGTCGCGGGTTTACCCCCCCCTTTTTAAGGGTTTTTTTTGAATTTTTAAAAAATATAATCTCTTTTTAAAAAGCTTGCTTTTAAAAAAGGAAATACCATTTTAAAAAAAATTTTGTTTTTAATTTTAGTTTTTTTTAACCGTTCCCCTTTTCTGGTCCTGGTTTGGGACCCCCGAAAATTTTGGGTTTTTTTTGGATCTACTTAGGTTTTCGGTAAAAAAAGTTTTTGAAAAATTTCGTTTTTTTAGGGAAAAAATTTGAATTTTTCCCCTTAGGCCCGGGCCCCCCTTTTTTTGGGACCATTAAAAATGTTGGCTGGTTTTTTAATAAATATTTGGGGGAAACCCGGAATTTTCTAAGTTTTTTATTAAATATGGGCCTTGTACATTAAATTTTGGCCAAAGACCTTTGGAAAAATTTTAATTCTTTTTAAAAAATTTTTTAATTTTTCTGTCCGTTTCTTTTTTCTTAGATCCCCGGCTTTTTTTTTGGGTTTTTTTTTTTTGAATTACTTAGGGTTTTTCTTTTAAATTTTGTTTTTTCCCCGGTTCTTTTTTTGGGGGAAATTTGGGGGTTTTTGCCCCTGCGCCCCCTGCCTTGGGGTGTTTTGTCTTATTAAAAAAAATGTTTGTATTTTTTTAAAAAGGGCGAAAAAAGGGGGGTGGGGAAAATGGGTTTTCCCCTTGATTAGGGTTTTTCTTTTTGTTTTAATTTTCATGTACTAAAAACCTTTTTGACCGTTGTCGGTTTTTTAAATTAGGGTTCATTTTTTTTTTTTCTTTTTTGTTTTTTCTAACGCCCCTTCCGGTAAAATGGCTTACCTACCGCCCGATTCGGGGTTTTTTGGAATTTTTTGGGCCCACCGGGCCCCGGTTTTTGTTTTGTACTTTATAAAAGGGGGGCTCCTTTTTTAAAAAAGGTTGGGGGTTGGAAACCAGTTTACCCGATTTTAAATGTTCCTTTGGTTTTTTAAATAAAAATATTTTTCAAATTTAACAAAAAAATTTTGGGGCTTTTTTAAATAAAAATATCCTTTTACTGGGGGGGGCATAAATTTTTTAAAAAACAATTATTTTTCAGGGTACTAAATTTTTTTTTAGCCGGGTGGGGGGTTTCTTTTTGCCCCCCTTTTAATTTTTTGGTTTTTTTTCGGGTTTACTTTAAAATTGGGGTTCTTTGGGGAAAGGTTGCTTTACCACTCCCTTGAAGGGTTAGGTGGTTGCCCTTGGGCCCCACCCTTGGGTTTTTGGGCCAATTTTAAACAAAAATTCTGCTTTTTTTAAAAAAGGCGGAAAAAAAGGGGGGGGGGGAAGTAAGGGAATTATTTTATTTCAGGATTTCTTTTTTTTATTTGTCGTGTCTATCAATACCTTTTTAAAAAAAAAATTGGGGTTTTTTTTTCGGTATTCTATTAAAAAATTTTGTTTCTTTTTATTTTTTCTTACATCCCCCCCGTCCATGAAAATTATCCCCCAAAAAATTTTGCGCCAGCCCTTTTTTTTTGGACTTTATAAAAATTTGGCCCTTGGCCCCGGTTTTTGAAAAAGGGAAATTCTTTTGGGAGTACGGATTTTTTTATCCGTTTTTTTTTGGGAAAATTCGGACAAATCAACTTTTTGGGGGTTTTTTTAAATAAGTTTTTTCAAATTTTAACGGGAAAATTTTTTTGGGTTTGTTTTAATAAATTGGGGGGGTAAAAAGGGTAAGGGGGGCCAAAACCGGAAAGACAATTTTTTTTATTTAATTACATAATTTTTTCTATCCTTTTTGGGGGTTTTTGAATTTTCCCCCTTCAATTTTGGGTGTTTTTTTCTGGGTTTATCTCCCTTCTTTCGGTGATTAAGGGGTTTTTCTTTTTTCACCCCCCGGTTTTTGGGTTTTTTTTGGATTTTTTTTTTAAAATCCCCCCCTGTGGGGTTTTGGGGCCAAATTTAAAAAAGCTTTTGTTATTTTTTTTTATAAGGCGGAAAAAAACCCGGGGGGTGGGGGTGCTGAGTATCCCCCGTTTCATTTGTTTTTTTTGTTTTTTTGGGGTTAGCCTTCTTCTTTTGAAAGTTTCTGGTTTAAAAATCGGGTTTTTCTTTTAAAAAAATTTGTTTTTTTTTTGGCCCTTTTTCCCAAAAAAATTCCTTTCCCAATGAACCCCTCCCCCCAAATTTTTTAAGCCCCCCTTTTTGGAAATCAACATTTTTTTCCCCCCTTGTCCAGAAAATTTTTAAAAATTGTGTTTAATTTGGGGAGTACATTTCATTTTTCCCCCAAAGCTCCCTGGAAAATTAGGGGCCCCCTTTAATTTTTGGGGGGTTTTTAAATTTTAAAGTTTTTTTAGAATTAACGGAATTTAGATTTCGACTTGAAAATTAAAATTGGGGCCTTACGGGGGAAAGGGGGCCATAAAAAGGTTAAAATTTGGGAAAAATTAAATTTATTTAATGGAGAAAAAGCTTTTTTGCCGTTTGGTCTTTTTGAGTCGACCGTTAAAATTTTGGTGTTTTTTTTCGGTATTTTAAAATTACCCCGGTTTTTTGGTTGTTTTTTAAGGGGCTGTTACATAGGGGTTGACGGGTTTTTTGGATTTTTTTTATGGACGTTGGGGTGTTTTTTACCTTTTTTTGGGGCTTTGTTTTAGGTTTTTTTAATGGGGTGGGGGGGGGGGAATACTGATACCCCTTGTTTCGGTGTTTTATTGTTTTTTTCATATTTCTTTTATAAATTTTTTTTGCCAAAAAACCTTTTGGGTTTTTTGGAATTTTCCTTTTTAACAAAAATTTTTTTTTTTAAGTTTTTTAAACCCTTTTCCCCGGAAAAATTTGAAGAGGATTACCCCCTTTTCAGACATTTTTTTTGGCATTTTAAATTATTCATTTTCCCAAAAGAAATTTGAAAAAATTTAGACTTTTATAACAAAAGGTTTAATTTTTATGCCTTCCTTACACCAATTCCGGGACCATCGAAATTTGGGGGTTTTTTTAAACAAAATTTTGGCAAATTTAAAGGAAATTAGTCACGGAAAAGAAAATTTTGGGGTGTGTACTTTTTAAAAGGGGGCCCAAAAACCGGATGGGACTTTTATTTTTATTTCAATGGACGAAAAAAACGGGTTTTCGTACCCCCTTTTTGGGTTTTTAGTCCCGAAAAGCCCGGTTTAATTTTTTGGGGTTTTTTTTTTTGAGCCTAGCCGGTTGGGTTTTTATTTTTGGGTTTTTTTCTTTTTATACCCGGTTCTTTTTTGGGGTTTTTTTGGGGTGTTTTTTTGCCCCTGCCGGCCCATTTTTGGTGTTTTTTTTTTATCTGCTTTGCCGGTTTTTTTTGTGGGGAAATGGGGGGGGGAATACTGAACCCCTTGATTTAGGGTTTTTATTTTTTTTTTTCGTGCCCAATTCTTTTTTTTTGACCAAAAAAAGCTTTGCTTTTTTTAAAATTTGGGGAAAAAATTTTTAATAAAAAATTTTTTTTTTTAAATTTTTTCTATAAAATTTTTCATTCCTAAAAAAAATTTTGCCACAGCCAAGCCTTAAAAAACCCCCCAGGAAAAAACGGGGCCCCACCCCCCGGTTAAATTTAAAAAGGAGATTCTTTTATGGGGGGTCCTTTTTGCCTTTTATGCCCCCCATCCGGCCCCCAATTACCCGCTACTGTTCGTTTTTTCAATCATGGGTTTTTCGGTTTAAAGGGGTTATTTGATTGATTAATAAATTTGGGGCCCGGGGTTACTAAAGGGGGCCCATGCCCGGGTTTGGCATTAATATTTTTTCGGGTATTTTTATATTTTGTTGGGGTTTTGGTTTTGTTCTGAGCGGGGGTTTTTTTTTTGGGTTTTTTTTTCGGTTGAAAATTTGCCTCCCCCGGGTTTTGGGGGCTAGAAATTTTTTTGGGAAATCCCCCTTTTGTTTTTTGGGTTTTTGGGTATTTTTTTGCCCGCCCCCCCTTTTTTTTTGGGGGTTTTTACTCAAAAAAACTGTTTGGGGAGTTTTTTTTGAAAAAAAAATGGGGGGGTGGGGAAAAATGGAGTTTTCCCCTTGCCCTTCGGGTTTTTTTTTTTTTTTAATTTTCAATCCTTTTCTATTTTTTGAAAAAGCCTTTGGGGGTTTAAAATTTAAAGGGGAAAGTTTTCCCCTTTTTCCAAAAAATTTTTTCTTTTTTTATTTTTTCTAAACTTTCCCCACCCCTTTACCAAAAAGACTCCTGAAATTCAGAAGATTTCCTTTTAAAAATTTTTATTTATCCCCCCCAAAAATTAAATTTAAAAAATTTGGCCCCTCAAAATGGGAGCTCCTTTTGCATTTTATCCTTCGGTCCCAAAAGTTAAATGAATGTTCCGTTTTTAAATCGAAGGATTTGGGCAAATTTAAAGGGGTTAGTTCTGACTTTTTTTAAAGAAAATTCCCCCGGGTTTCATTAAAGGGGGTTTCCGGAATGGACATAAATTATTCTGGTTTTTTAAGGGTTTGGCCGGGGTGTTTGGGCTTAGCAGAAAAGGCAATTTTGGGTTTTTTTTTGGGTTTTATTTTTCTTACCCCGGGTTCGGTTTGGGGGAAAAAATTTTTTTCGTTTAAAGGTGTTTTTTGGGGTTTTTCTTTGGGTGGGGTTTTTTTCCCCGGGTGGGGGATGTTGTTTTTTTTTTTACCCTTTTTAAAAAAAAGGGTTTTTGTTAGGGTTTTTTAGTGGCAAATGGGGGGGGGGGGTGCTATTTTTCCCCCCTTGTCTTCGGGTTTTTTTAGTTTTATTTTGGGGGAAAATATATCTTTTACCAAAAAATCTTTTGGTTTTAAAATTTAAAGAAAGATTTTCCCTTTTTTAAACAAAAATTTTTTTAAAATTTTAGTTTTTCAAATAACCCCCCCGGTCCAATAAAGCTTCTAAAACCCAATTCACCCCCTCCTTTTTGGAACTCCCCTAGGCCCCTACCCGCCCAAAAATTAAAATTTGAAAAATTTTACTTTCTATGGGCCAAAAAAAAAAATGGGGGGGGTTTCCCCCGTTTTCAAAATTTTAAATGGGGCTGGGGCCCAGTTTTATAAAGGGTGAAAACCAAAATTTTTTATTGGTGGGAATCAAAGTTAAAAATATTGCGATTTTTTAGTGTTTTTTAGGGGGGAAATTGTGTATTTTTTTTTTAAAGAGAATTTTTTTTGTGTTTAATTTAAGAGGCCCCCAATTAAAAAAAAGAAAGGGGGTTTAAAAATTTTTTTAAATTTAGATTAATAAATTAAAATTAGTTCCGGTTGAAAACCCCAAAAAGCGACGAAAACCTTAAAATTACGTTATAAAACTCTTTTGGCCTTTTCCCTGGTAAAAAGCTGGTTGTTCGGAAAACAATGTGACGGTTGTTATTATTTCTTGAAGGAACCCAGTACTGTTGTCCAAGTGTCACTTGACTTGCCAAATACGGTGTACACTCTATAGGTGTTCTCTATGTGGTGATAACTAAATCAACGTTTTTTATCAGGTTGATCGTCCTATGATTCATTTATCAATTGATGTTATCAGTGAGGACAACAAAGGTAAGATTTTCTAACAGCCTATTACATCTGTGTACAGATGAATTGTGCTGGTCGGAGCCAGTGTCTCGACGATTTTAGATTCGTTGTACAGCGCTATCAATACCCCTCATTGGGTGCCGACCGCAAGAGTTATTGATTTGTTGTCTTGAATAGTGATTGTCAAGACACTTTTATAAGGCGAACGAATAGTTATTTTAAAGCGACGATATAATGCAAGCATCTACACGTCGCATTATTAGCAAGATAACAAGCAGAAGGACAGTTGCTCAAGAGTACAAGGGTGATTATCGAACATTAAGGGGTCATATCTAATTGATTTTAGAGAAATGGGACAATCTGTATGGTAATGTAGTACATAAAAAATGGTAACTGCTCTTCAAGAGTTGCCTCCCCTGGGGCAGAAGGTAGTCTAATTGACGTAAAAAGACAGAAAGTGGAGCTAGAATGGACTCTGGTATGAAACGTATGTGTAGTGTGACATGTTTTATTATTTCCTTCATGATTAACAAATTCAGTTTATTAATATTGATGTTGTTTGTAGATTATATCATTATTATATATTTATTAATGTTACGAGAAGTAATATAATTGTTTGTAGCATTTAATCTTAATTGACGTCAATATCTCTCAAACAGGGGATTATGTTATTATATATTCTCTTTTTAATGTTTTTATATTTTATCTTGATAGAGGGAAAACTGTAAAATAATGCAAGTGTTTTTTATATGGTTTTTTTAAGATTTCCTTTCATGTTCCATGTTTGGCATAGTTATAATTTGACATCAATTTAATAACACTTTATTAGTTACTTTATAAGTTATTTAGTTGATGTCAGACTTATTTGGTACGCGTATATTTAACGTATGTGAAGCCTGATCATAATTTTGTTTTCAATGATTGACGTGTTTACATTGATTGGAAAAGTGTCGATTTTTTTTTCTTTTCGATTTACCAAAAATCGACAATACGTTTTAAGAGAAGGTGGGCTTGCAAAGGGACAGACTGACTGAAAAGTGATCAGTAGAATTCAAAGAGACGCAGATTGGCGAAATGATCAGATTATAAGAAGGACATCAGTTTAGGGTCATTCGTGTTTCAGGATATATGAGGATGAATGCTAAGAAACTACCCGTTGAATTCAAGTATCCTTCTAAATGATAAACAAAAGTCTAGAGTGTGTGCAGGTTTGGAGCAAACTATCACTTCTTTTAGGGAAATTGGACGGGATTGTACTCTGTAATAAAGCAATCAGAGAGACATATTTTATAGTCCTATAAGAGTTGTAGGAAGTAAGTAGTCATATTGTTTAGTAGGATAGTTGGATGAATACAACTGGACTGTGATTTGAAAATCAATATATATTGTTAACTATTTTATTCATAGTGTGTTTTTTTTTTTGTTCTTTTGATTGTTTAAGGATGAAAACAACTTATTATTTTAATACTGATGTTATTTGTGGATAATTCTTCAGTGTTGGATCTTTATTGGGTCATATCTAATGACATTTAACAAACAGGAGAGATGTGCACCGGTTATCATAATGTTAGTTTATCAATCAAATGAAGGTGTTCGACTCTTTCATATACACACCAACACAACCTCGCCAAACCCCCATAACATCACCCCCATCCCAACCCCCCTCCCGACACACCCACACACCCCGGCACACACCCACACTCTCCCCAACACCCACACACCCACATCATCACCCTTCCACACACACACCCCACACATCCACACACACCCACAACATCAACCCCACACACACCCACATCTACACTACCTCACCCCAACCCACATCCACACAGCCAACAACCCACACACTACCTCAGTCCCCCCACACCTAACATACACCTACACAACCTCACCCCCACACACACCCAACACGCACACTCACACAACCTCAACACCCTGCCCCACACACAAACGCACGTGGATATACACGCCTTTGTATTGACTTTGTGTATGTATGCATATATGACAATTTGGTATTCAGTGACAAAGCTTCGTGGCTAAGCCCTGTAGCAGTCAAACATGAGAAATATCAAATGACAGTGTTCGAATGTTGCATATACACACCCATACACACACAACAACACCCCCTCCCCACACCCACCCACTGATATTTGGCCTAAGACATGCTTAGGTAAAGAGCTACAAAGTTTAATATTGAATGACCTTAATCCACATCCAAGGTTACAGGTGGTTTCAACTATGTTAAAAACAACATCTTTTAAATAATCAAGAAGCCCTGTGAACTGATAGCATATCCTTTTTTTCCACACACACATTTAATCCCCCAGAACATGTAAAAATTGGAAAGCTGCCAAGGTTGGGGTCAGCCTTCAAAATATAAACAATGTCCCCGCACAGAGGGGTTCTCACTCGACACACAACTGACACATGTTACACGCATTTTCTCACACTTAAACTACCACATGACAATAACACAAATTAAGGTCAACGAAGGTGAAATAATCTTATAGTCTCTGGCATGTAAATGTAACGGGCTACTTACTTTGAGTTAATGACCATGGCCTACCTGAAATCTTTAAAATAGTTCTTCTCCCGAATAAAAAACACTATATATATGGCAACTTATGTTTCAGTGAATGACCCTGATCTAAATCAGGGTAACATTGGGCCATACTATCAAATTTGGTCAATTAATGACCCAAAAACATCCCAATAATCACAGGGCCCAGCAAAATAATATTGTGCTAATAGCATTATAGGGTAAGTGACCCCCAAGTTAGTTCATTTGAATGGCCTTGACCCACATTCAAGATTCCAGGTATTGAATCATATCAAATATTTAAATGTCTTTTCTTTTAGAACCAGGAAGCCAATACAATGAATGTAAAATTATTCATGTGGTTATATTTGTTAAATAATCAGTCTGTGCAAATAAATGCCCTTGCCCTACTTTTAAGTTCTCAAAGGTCAGACGTACTAAAATTTTTTAAACAATGTCTTCTTATTTTCAAGTGGGCGGGGACCTCTTACTGAGCCTCTGGTATGTCTGACTGAAATGCTACCGAACTTGTTAAAAAAATGGCCATTGTCTAAAGTCAGTTTTCATACCAACTTTTTTTTATATTTTCCGTATCCAAACGCGTTTAAGAAATATTGTCTGAAATGTATCAGTTAAATAGATGTTGCTTGAATAAATAGTTTCATGGTTCAACGGTTTGATGTCTTTTGTTCCTGTGTCATTACAAATCTATTTGGATACAACAAACGTATTTGTTGACGCGAAACCTACATGTTGCTATCATGTTTTTGGATATTTTTTAATCTAAATCTGTTATCGTTAGATTGAATTTTGATATCACCTACTTTGGTATAATTGGAGTAATGCATCCATGGATCTGAAATTCAATGACGTAATGACAACATGGTTTAGTCTTCAGGACAAATAGGTGGAACTTTATCTCTATATCTATTTTATATGCTAGTTGTTATGTCAGAAACCCATCTTCAGATCGTTACCTATGGTAAGTTGGAGTGTGTTTCCACTATTTTGAAAATATAGTTTTTCTTGAATAGTTTAGATTATCTCGTGATTACTCCATCATCTTGAATAGTTACAGCGGCTGTCATACGCATCTGCCAATGATAAAAGCATTATTTCATCATATCCGTCAATCAGTTCGAGTTGTTTGCTGAACACTATTGCTACTGGCAGTAGGACGTGTCACATATATGTATCAATGACCTTACATCCGTTGTCGTCATATACACTGATGACGTAGATGATTTTTGTTTGTAAAATCTCTGCTACTCTAGATTATTCAGACCGGATTTGGGCCCAGGAGTATCATATCGAAGCTTGCACCTAAATACCTTACGAATAGTCGTTAAAGTATTAACTTTAAACAGCATGTACAATAATAGACAATAACGTGTCGTACATATAACGAAGGGTATCACGTGCCTTATCCCATTGAAGCAAGTTATACGTACAGGATCTCCTAGAAACATACTTGGATATAAACTTGTCTATTCCCAGGGGACGGGGATTCAGGCTGCACTGTTGTATTCATATGGAATATACATTGTTGTACACAGTTGAAATTGCAATATTCTGATGACGTCACATTGATTACATACTTTGAATTATGTCTGCCACGAAGTCTGTATGTTGCGTTTTAAAAATCTGTGTAAGATTTGTTGTTTTCTGCTGATTAGATAAATAAAACAGTATCGGATAATGACATCCATGGCTATTTTTATTATGAACGATTTCAAATCTCTTATACTTTCATTTTAACTTACATCAGTGACTGCTGTGAACTGGTATTCAACAGTACAGACTTCCTATATTCCGAAGCAGCATTAGCACTTCTACCATAAAACGGGTTGGCGCAGCCTATCATCTTTTAGAATTTACATTACAGTTATAAATATCAATTATATGTCTACCATTTTCTTTGTTTGGTTAAAAATCAACAATTCGTTACGGAATTCGATATCTAGATGTAGCTTGACCACATTTATTTATGCAAGACAGCTGATATATTGTGACGTCCAAGCTGCATAATGAAAATTACTTATTTAGCAACAGCAGCAGGTTTTGCAATCGGAAATCGATACAAGCATTTTGATAGATTGCGTATACGTAGGTTGATCTGATAAAATTTTAATGAAAAATCAGACATAAATATCATTTAATATTTGCATTTACGGTTTGGTTTACGGTTGAAGTGGTATATTAATACATTCAAAGTTCAAGAGTTAAAACTTTAGTTAACAAAGCCATTAGGTGACCCGGGTTTTTAACGACAAATCTACTTCATTATCTTGAAAGAAATTGATAAAAAATAGTTGCAGGCAACTTTTTATATATTATGGGCAGTTACATGAAACACATCAATATTGTTGACGAGTTCAAACTTAAGTTGATAATATTTTGAGGAGGCATATATAAAGTGACATCATTATCAGTATTCAACAATGTTCTTAAAACGCAAAGTAAATTTTTAAAAAGTAACTATAATGTTTCTAGCGCGAAACGTATACACCCAGTTGTTGTACTCTTCTTTTAAATAACCATAATATCAAATGCGTAATGCATTTTCTCGTTTGACGTTGTAAGTCCCGTCATTGTGAAATTCGCAAAACAATTGACACCAAAAATGTTCATTATAACCCACAGGTTACTGAATTCTTATCTTGTCCCCGATGGCATCTTAAAATGTGCTTTACAAACAAGGGAAGGTCTAAATACATGTCGGCAGTAACAATTGTCAGTTCCCGTTGCTCCTATTTACCCTTATTTAATTATAACTGTTCAGGTTCTTACTTTGTGGCAATCAGCAACACAAACGAGTTCCGAGATTGTAAATCAGCATCATAACTTAAATTAAAGGTAAAACCTTTCCCTGTTGAGATAATATTTTATTATGTATTTCAATTGAAACCAAAGTCAATAAAACGGGGATAGCATGACTGAAATTCAACATGTCGATTTTGAGGTATTCACTGCATACTATAATTGATCTTTAGCAGCGATAGAATCTTGACACACATAATTTCACAAGATTGTGTATATATTTGTATTCATCGCTCATGCATGCTTTAGATTAAGAGTGACTGATCAAAACAAGGGACAATATTGTACTTACCGCTTCGGCTATTTCATCACTGACATGTACGGCGTTGGTTTCGGTTGAAGAAGTATACTACATGTAGATAAGCATCCATTTCACGATTACAGATAAAAGTTGATAAATTCATGTGATTGTATTGATAATGATTTAATATTTTATCATTTTTCAACACCTGTTTAATTTGACGCTGTCACAAAAGAAAGAAAATTATATTATATTCAAGTCATCGTAGCCTCGCTTGAGTGAAACAGAACATCTACCCCACCTCTGGGTACAAATCATTCTAAAGTGTACATGTATAATGGATTGTTCCGTGGGGATTATTGTCACGACACTGTTTGGGGATATTTGGTTTGAAAGTCAATTTAATGATCCCAGGCACTGAACAACTTTACATTGCAACAAAATGACCGTCAATTTTGAACCTGAAGACAACTTACTAGGAACGTAATACATTCGCAAGTAACTAATTGGACAACTACGGGAAACATTTACGGGCAGTTCATGAATTCAAATATAAGGTGATTATACTTGGAGAGGGAGTCCTAATGACTGAAAATATGATCAGGAAATCACAAACATAACGTAAGTTGAATAACAATATATTCAAATTATTATAACCTCTCTCGTGCAAAACATATACATCAAACACACGTACTTTTAATTGAAAAACAAAAATGTTACAAGTGTTATAAATTTCTTAGTTGATTATTCAGGTCATGACAGTGCTAATTGATCAAAGATAAACGATCAAAATGGCAACAGTTATTTAACTAAAAGACAATGCTGTCTGAATTAGTATGTATCAAGGTAACACCGGCTAATTTCGAAATAACAAACAGTTTATCGATAGTATAAGACTTTTTATCAAAATCAAGATTTCTGTTACAGATGTCGATCGCTGACAACGAGAGAATTTGATATCCATGTCGACTACCACAACAAAGTTATATCCTTATTTAGTTTTACTATTGAAATGTCCAATACTTACTAAGTTGATAACATTATAACTACCTCGGTACTTACTTCCTCTCCGATATGGTGTAATTAAACACTGCAGTTAAATATTTGTCGGTTTGGTCGTTGTTCTTGACGGAGTTTTCCTTGATATACTCATATAGAACCGTGTTCCGTCTCAACGCCAAAAAAATGATTATACGGTTTTAGTACTGATCCCAATAGTTTGCCATTATTTGTTTCAAATGCAATAATGAACATCAAGTGAAATTTGCAATTTAGAATAATGAACATATGTTTTTTCTTCATTTTTTTGCTGGGTTGCTTCTTTTTCTAAGGATGTTTCTGTCACTTCTCTCAGAGACTACTGAGAGGATATAAAACCACAGAGACGTACTCTTTAGAGGAGTGGATGTGAACATATGTTTGTTTTTCGCGATCATAGACCCAATGTGGCCGCCAGAGCAGATTTCCAGTTTCTGTTTTCGATTTCCAATATCGATAAAAATGACACATATACATATGGTAACTAAATAAAGGTCACTTATTAGTCGGATATTATATATCCTCTGATTAAGGTGAAAATTGATACGCATGAGTGATTATGGATACTGAACAATATGGATACATTTCCGAAAGGTCAGTTGCTGTGGTAACGAAACGGAGGCCCCTGATTGGGCAAAATCTAGATATGTTCAGATTAAAATTGGTCGAATTGGTCGAAATAAGGAAATTATCAGATTAAAGTTTAAATTGTCATAGATATGTGATGAGGGATACCGAAAGCATTAGTATGACTGTGTGAGTGTTTTACAGACATGTGTAATAGTCCTAATTACAATCGGTACTTGTTTACTACATAATGCGTTTGATTTTCTTTAACTAACGCATCAGCTATATTTTGAACTATTTCACGGCCAAATTTAATATTGCAATGTCATGTACAAAGAACTGAACACAGCGTGACGTTTCGGGATTTAGGCATACCCTTTCAACTGTCCAAGTCACTTAATTGTCAACACTGTCAGCGTTCGGCCTTGTAGAATAGAACATCGGTCGATTAGCAGTACCTCGTGTCATATATTCTGAACAATTGCACAGACACCCATGATATATTTATATACTAGTTTCCGTGGTGGCCTCTCGTTCCCCTAGTCATCTTATTTCATTGCGTCGTATCGATTCTCTGCTTAGATGTTTAAATTGTTATTATCGTCCATATCAATGCATTATTGAGCTGTGTTATGATAGTTTGTCTATACGGCTCCTGAGTGCATATATGTGTATATTACCAAGGTTCTGGTATAAACAAATACGCACGCATAGAATATTTAAAACAAAACAATATATTGTGATTTGATAATTCACCACTTTAAAGATATTGCTTGTAACGAAATGATATTTTACAACTGTAAAATAATGATTATCGTTTTGTTTTAGTACTAGTCTCGAATAGTTTATTATACACGTCAAGCATTTGACAAGTAGACAAAGCATACGTCTTTATCTTGATAAGTAATAGCCGGTAAATCATATAGGATGATATGTTTTCCCATGAAGACAGTTACGTTCCGATCAATATAGTCAGGGGAAAGGAAAAAATCACGTTTGTCATTAAAATCCACCCCACCGACAGCCTCGTGTGGTGGATATGCATTGTTTACAATGAGTAGTGAAACATTGACCAGTGACCCTTCCTTAGTTAACTTAATGACCTAAGGAGATTTCAGGTTTAATACTGAAATTGTATTTGAAAGAACACTTGCTATCAGTTTTGTTGGAGGTTCATATATTACGTTACGTATTTGTCTGACAGAACATTCGTTTAGACCTACGATTCGTCTCGTACGAACGCTTGTTTTACTGCCAGACACTGCACACCTGGCCAAAATGAGAAAGTGCCGATTGACATATAGAGCACTTCTGACTGCATCTCTCGTTTTGATTGGCGAGTTGAATGACTTCCGATACCACAATATAGTCATGGGAGGTGTGGCTTATATCCTCCTGGTCACAAGCGTGGGTTGATTATTGTAAATGACGGCGTCCTTCTTGGTAAAGGAAGTCTGGTGCCCGTGATTTCTACTACTGTTATGATATAAATATTGAAATTGTTAATAATTGTATGCTACTAGGTTCCCCTTATTGTTATTATGTCTGTCATGATATTATGCGTTCCTGGATGTATTTGTTGTATATTTAAGGATTGAATATTGATTTGGTCGATTTCATGGGGTCATGAATTGAGTTGCTCTTGAGACAAATTTAATGAACTGCAAAGCAGTTCATCCTGAATTTGTCTCAAGAGCAAATGAAACAGGTTAAGTTTGGTAGTCTCATTGAGTCCAACCTGAGTAGAAATTGAGATTAATTTACATGAAATGAGTTTATCTATACGACTGATTAGTAAAGACTCAAATGTTTTGAAGCTTTTTAACACCACAACAGTCAAGAGATGCCATCACGCCCTGACTACGTCACAATGTTTTTTCCATGGATACGACTTTTGTTACTCATGGCTACATGAAACTGACAGGACAGAATGCCAGACATGTATGTGGAAAGCTTCGTAGCCAATAGTGTGCCTACAGTTGCCTTATTAGTTGCTATCGTTTACGGTTTACTGCGTGTGAGTTAAGCTAATATATCGCATAAGCGTTTATAGCTCTAGGAAATTGTGGGAAATAATTAATTCATCTCGCTTTAGAAATTCCGTTTTAAATATTGAACACATATTGCCATTTATGAACGTTTTTCTGTTCACAAAACGTAAGGCAATGTACCAAAGGGAGCATTTGTTTGTTTAACGATTTTAGTAACACATATCTACCGTAATTCTTGTGATTGAACGATAAACTGGAAGCGTATCAATTTGCGTCTAAAATACCAACAGCAATACAATACTAACATGATGACAATATGTCAATTATTTACAAAATGGGATTGACTGATGTTGATGTCGTTACCTATGATATTTCCCAGAACGTGCGTGTTATATCACAACCTAGCTCTGCAGTCTGGACAGGGACAATACGGACATATATCCCGATTCAATGTATTCAAATCCGAGTTCATGGATTGAATTTTGATGTTCATGTTTGTGGCCTAATGTGACTTTAGCTGCATTGATGTGTCATAACAACTCTCCTCTTCATTGATACTTTTGACATCTTTTGGAGTCCCACTCTGACACGATTCGCTAACATGAACATTTGCTCAACCTACCAGGACTTTTTAAAACAAACAATTCAACACAGTTAGATATGATGCTTAAGGAGATTCCAACGGACATTTTATGCGTTTTGTTATTAGTTAGTATGGTAAAATTTGCTGAATGTTCTTTCAGGATGACCGTGACAGATTATGACCGTTATCCATTAATATTTCATCAATACAGTTAGTATGTTAATATTTCATCAATACCTTTGCATCAAGCTACCGACCGTCTATCAGTGTTTGGAGCTATGTGTCGCATACAAATTATGTCGAAGTCTCTCGTACAAGTCATCTAATGGTCGTTGCACGTTGAACTCTGGAAAGCAGGTTTCACTTATCCAGCAACCAGTTAGGCGTCTATTCCACAGGTAACGTGCCCTTTATTCCTATGAATATTGGCAATCAAATTATTCAGATTAATGTTCTTATGTAACCTTAGAAAGAAATTATAATAATAATCTAAAGTTTATTGGCAGGTATTGCTGCATCACATAAAGTCACTTGCTTTAGGCAGTCGGATATATTGGTGGTATTTATTATTCCACAGGTATCAGCGGAGCTTGCATTGGACACACCTGTGCTATTGATGAAATGTGTATTCAGGCTGGCCAGTCATATTTATGTGTAAAACATGGTAACCAAACACACAAAAGCTAATCATTTTAAATCATTTCGTCTATTTAACGTTGTTAATTGAGAGACTGTATTCATTACTGGACGATTAACATGAAAACATTTTGAAATTTTGATTTCACATTTCTTTCAACAACATAAAGTAGATCGGTTACATATGAATTAAAATGTACACAGCAATGTAAATAAAAATAATGTTATTGTATACATGCATAACTTCAACCGTGATAAAGAAATATACATTGTTAACGATATCTTCATACACTGTTAATGTTACAGGATACCCCATTGTTATATAGGGATATACACTGTTTATGTTACAGGGTACCCCATCGTTATATAGGGATATACACTGTTAATGTTACAGAATACCCTACTGTGAGGTGCCCCGAATCCTGGGGTCGTGACGGGGATTTGTGTTTCACACTTACCACGGACAAGAAAACGTGGGAGGAAGCCAAGGTATTGTGTACAACATATCAATTTCCATTTAAGCTATTTAAGCATAATTTCAATGTTTTCCTTATGAAATTCAATACTCCATATGTATTGGCGTGATTTGCCTGGTTTAAGACTTCGAGGCATGAACATTTAACTCCTAGCATAAAATATAGATCTGAAATGGCTAAGACAGCCTGGTCTTCATTTAACTCTACTCTATTCATTTCAGTATCATTTTGTATCTAAATATGTTTATGTCTTGTATCGTTTGCATATTTTCTTACTTAATTTCTAGGTAAGACTCAGCTTCACTCAACATTGGTATTTAAAGATGTTATCGCAAACGTTCGTTTATTTTTTGGTGGGTCTTTTTTGTCATTCTTTTATTTCAATAACGCGGCATTTCCCATCTTCACTTGTATTTGAAGATGTTGATATTCCTGTTTTTGATTTTTTTGTATACAAAGTATATATTTACATCATTCTATACCCTTGGATTTATGTGCTAGTACTGGAGCTGAACCCTTAACATTTCATTCAGCAGTAACATACAAAAGATACATATCCTGGATCATCTTGCAGGTTAGAATGTTTAGTAGGTACATTTTTTTTAACGATTTAGATTTAGATTTTGTCCTCTTCTCGGAAAACCTTGCCGTTCTCTACACCAACTTGTCGGAATGATCTGTTCGTTTTAGATGATGATGATGATGATGATGATGATGATGATGGTGATGATGATGATGATGATGGTGGTGGTGGTGGTGGTGGTGGTGGTTGTAGTGATGATGATGATGATGATGATGGTTGGGGATGGTGGTGGTTGGGGATGGTGGTGGCGGTGGTGGTGGTGGTGGTGGTGGAGGTAGTGGTAGTGATGATGATGATGATGATGATGATGACAGTTTGCATGTTTTATATCATATTGTACAGCTAGAGGTCAAGAAACCTCCGGATTGCTCTGGACGGGTTTGAAGTACGCACCACCTATGCCGTCATGGATGGACTTCAATCCTCCGGAAACTAATCATTCTAATCTGTGTATGGGAATGCTATATAACCGCACTGGTGGATCCTCTTACAGGCTGAATGTTGGAGCATTGAAAGCTGCCAGCTGCAATGAAAGGCATGGCGTCGCTTGTCAACACAGGTATATTTTTGTAAGCTATTTGCTTATATATATACATATATATATATATTTATATATTTTCCTGAAACTAAATATGACTTGTTCTGTTTTTCTGTGTAGAACATCACGTCCACTTTTCCGTTTTTCTTTTACTTCAATCTACAGAATAAACAAACAGACGCTTCCAGTAATTATCTCAACATTTCTATTTTAGGAATCCTGACCAGTCGCCGTAAGACTACAAAGTTGACCAGATCCGATAGGGCTGTGCTACGTAACCTTTATTGTGATCAAAATGCGATAAGGAATCACTGCTTTGTACACCTGGTACAACATTATCAAAATAGTTTGTAATAATGATGGCGTGGAGCTGTTGTATTTTGTCTACTTCACTCTGTATATATCTATATACGAAAAGATGCTAAATTAATGAAACAGTCGGTGACCCCACAGACGCACCATCGTGTCCTTTCGCTCCGCAGTTTCCAATCGTTTATTTATTTTTTAGTGTTGCCTGTTATTCAAAACAAAAAGACATTTAATAACATCGAATACAATAATTTGTGTTGAATTATATTAATTTCATGCGAATTATGACAAACAAAACAAAATTTACGGAAATTAAACGGGGACTATTGTTCAAGGATATAAATATTTTACTGATATAGTATGTGGAAAATCAGCACGTGAAACGATGTTTTCATACTGTTTTTATACTGTTTTCATGGTCAAATCATATAAAAATTAACACTCAGAATGTAAATATAGGTTGTTAAACAAAACAAACTTTTAAATCATGTTTCTCGTCTCGTCATTTGTCGGTTAATTTTATTTTTGATTACACGACAGGTCATATTTCATGGCAGCCTTTATGGTTATGTAATTATGTACTTTGTTCGGCGATGCCAGCGCTATCGTAAATCTGTTTTGAAGTGTTACCAATACTCCTCTCTGGTAGCCGACCACAGGAGTTTGTAATCTGTTGTCTGGAACAGTCAATGTCAAGATACCCCTATAAGACAAGCAAATAGTTCGTTAAGAATGTCCACAGCATCGATATGTTACATAAATGGCAGTTTAAGTAGCAAAGCGACAGTCTAGCATGGGTACAAGAGTGACTATTAAACATTTAGGGTGTGAGATCTAATTGATTGGTGACATTGGACGGCTTAATTGTAGTTTCAAATGAAGCAATCACACAGAAATATTCTTCAAGAGTTGTGTCCCCTGAGGTGACAGAGTTGTCTCCCCTGAGGTGGTAGGTAATCTAATTCACGTAAAAAGACTGTTGTTTGACATTGATTGGATTCTGATATGAATAGGTATTATAGTGTGACCTGTTTATAGTGTGACCTGTTTATAGTGTGACCTGTTCATAGTGTGACCAGTTTATAGTGTGGCCTGTTTTATCCTTTTCTCCTGGATGTACAAGTTCAGTGTATCAATGTGTATGTTGTTTGTGGATTGTGGCGGTGTTAATATTGTTATCAGAAATGATACAATTGTTTGTAGCATTTAATTCTTTTTTTTTTAGTCTTTATAAATGCTTAGTCAAATTTAGATATATCGTGGTCAATATTTTCAAACAGGGATTCATATATTTATATACAGTGGAACCTCTATAAACCGAACATGCACGGGGCATGGATATTTGTTCGGTTTATTGTAAATAAATACAAAACTCTCCCTGTGTTCCTCTATATCTGTTGGTGTATTTTATTTTATCAGAGAGATATCTGTGTTAAAGAATGTATTTGTTAAATGTTTCGATATGGCTTTAAGGCTTAATTTTGTGTTCCATGTTTGGCATAGCACATTTTACGATAACGTTAATGCTTACTTGATGTTATCGAGGTTTTGCTGATGTTATTCAGTTTACAGATATTTATACAGATTTTGAGTTCTATACGAGTTTTGTCCCCTAAAGCAGTAGGTAGTAACATTGATGTAGTAGGTCTATATATGAACATGCATATACATTGTAGCCTGTTTTCGTTTTGTTATGATGGACCAGTTAATTATATTAATACTAAAGCTGTTTGTGGATTATTTCAGTGTTGGATCTGTATTAGGTCAAAGTCTAAGGATATCAATGTAAATATTTCTCAAAGAGGGGACAAGGTACCACGGATATTATAGTTATTTTGTTATTCAAATCACGATGTTACATTGACGTACATTGTTTATTATGTAAACACACACAAATTCTCGTTTTTAGTATTAATATTGAACACAAATTTGTTATAATAACTATTTGAAATCAAAGGGCGTGTGTCTGGTAAGAAAATGTCAAGGGTAAAGATATACCAAAACGTTTACCTTGAAACTCGGGTGACTTGATGACGAACAGAGTATATGATATATATATACGCTTGCAATGTAGTTTTGTGTGTGCGCATTTAACAATTACGTTCAGTCAAATCCGAGTTTGGTAACAATAACCAAAAGGCGAGTAGACCTGAGAAAGGGCCTGAAGAATTTGGAGATGATATCATACTCTTATCCTAAAATGTATATATATAGTCTAGCCCTCTTTCAAGGTCACAAATGATCAAAAGGGCTAAAACTATTTTAACAGCGTCATCAAAATATTCAAAAGGGCTTGGGACCTAATATTAGGCGTAAGGAATGTCTGACTGAAAGGCATGGGACCTAATATTAGGCGTAAGGAATGTCTGACTGAAAGACATGGAACCTAATATTAGGCCTAAGGAATGTCTGACTGAAAGGTTACCTAATTTTATCAAAAAACGGCCTTGACCTAATATGGATGGTTTTATCTTTGTTGTTTTATTTGTTAATTTTTTATTTACTTACTTTTTCTTGAGTTAGGGTTGTAATAAATGTGCATTTCCTTTAATCTTGAGATAAATATTTAAGTGTGTGTGCCTTTCCATTATTGGTTTCATCAAGTATCAATTAACCAGATTTTCAATTCGTCAAAAAGTACAAAAATGTAAGTAAAACATGTTTAGCGCAAACACGCTTATAGCGATTTTATGGATATTGCGAACTGATTCGGATTCACCAGCTATTTTTCCTCCTACTTATATGTAATTCTGTTATAATTTTACGAATTTCACATAGCGAAAAGCTGTCTATAACGAACAAAGAGGTATGGCGCATATTGGCCTGTTTCGACCTAACGGTGACCGTTATCAAAATAATTTTAAAAAATGTTAAAAACTGAGTTTTTTAATACAAACCTTATATCGATATAATATAAATATTCTATTTTACGAAAAATAGGTCTGTTCATAACAATGGATATTTCATTTAATGACCATAAAGTTGCATCATCGAGCTATTCGCAAATTTCGAGCGGGGTTTACTCGCATTCACGTCATTTTTCGACATAGAGCGCATCTCAAGACCAACTTTTACAATGTCTTATTTCATTCTATGTACCAAAACACATCTGAAATCCTATTCTTAAAAAAGTGGGCCTCCGATGCGCTAATATCAAAAAAAGGGGAAAAAAACGTAGTTGATAAAATATTTTAATTTAGCATTAACTAGACTGACTATATCCAGAAACATAAATATATATACATGTCTCTGCTATATCTAATAACGTAAAAAGTCCGCATAGTTCATATGGTAAAACCATCACTTAGCAACTCAAAAGTTTTGAGTCCGAAGCACCAAGATGTAACTTTTTTTTTATATTTAGTTATGTTTTAATTTACTTTTTCTTGATCGTATTTTTAAGATTTTTGCAACACTAAATGCATATCTAATATAAATTCTAACACGATTCGTTTGCAACGCGTGTTTTGATTGGTTGCGGACCAATTTCTAATCTGCGATAGAACCATGACCTATCGTGTTAAGCCACGTCACGTTTCTAATCAAAATGATATGGCGTCAAGTTCGACTCTGCACCATTTATGATTGATGACCCGTGATATTGGAATCGAAAGTGAAGAAATCGATTAGAATGAATTAACTAAATAAATTTAACAAAAATCGTTAACATCACTCTTACCGTCATTTATTGATTTAAACGTTCATGTCGTCCGTGTGTAAGTATCTAAGGTCAAGTAAAATCCGAAATGAAATGGAACAAGTGCACACAACTTCACATAATGTTTGAGTCTGTAGAAACAGATCAACTCTGACTTTGTTAAAATGCACATGTCGTTAAGCATACTGCGTAAATCCAAATATGTCTTTAAATCTTCGGAAACAGGACTTTCACAACAATCCAAATACCCCGCTTCGTCAACATACAGACCGAGCTCTCGCCAGTATGGGCGTGGCCAATTGGCCGACTTTAATAGCTTCTCTCTGATTGGTCAATCCGCCACAGTATGACACGTCACTAACGGAGGTCACAGAGTACTTAACAGCGTACTTGTAGCGCTGTAAAACAATGTTTCTAAGTATATGCGATAGTAAATGTGTTAGAATGGGGATAGTACGTTGTTGGCTATAGACGACTTTTTTCAGTTATCCCCCCAATAGTTCGAAATCGTGGTAATAGGTGGCGTTGACGTCGGCCGCCATTAACTCCGTGACTTATCATCCGTGACTGAGGCGGTGAAGGTAAGTGTGAAAATAGTCGCAAGATCGCCTTCTTATATTGACTTTATCTTTTGAAAAGTGTATGAAACTCATTCTACTTTTATGCTAATTTTGAAGATAAAATCGTCATGTCGCTATCCAAACAGTTTAAACCACTGAGTTCGCGCCCAGAGTTTGTTAAAGCAAGCGAGTGGAAAGACGACATGAGAGTGTGGCCCGCAGTGACATACGGTGATGTGTATTGCGATTTAGTAAACAGTCGTGCGGTGGATGGGAGTGAAATGAGCAATTTCAAATCATTTGATAGCTATAACTACTTCAAGAGTGGGTCTGTTGGTAGAATAGTTATTGCCAGTGTCGGTGAAGATTTGGTATTGTTGAAGTCCGAGGTTCGACCATCTCAGAAAGCAAATGAAAAGTGGCATTCGCCGTGGGTGTAATGTGGGCGAAACGGTCAAGTGCATACGGGAGAGTGTTCGTGTGTTGCTGGGTTGAGTAAAACTTGTAGCCATGTCGGTGCAATGTTATGGAAGTTAGAGCATGCTGCGAGAATGATTTTGACGGGCAAGAGTTGTACTGACGAGAAAACAAAATGGAATAAGGGCACAAGTAGAAACATTGATCCCGGTTTAATAAATAAATAACGACTTTCTTTACTCTTTAAATTTAGAATTGGTGCAATTGGTTTATATGCTGTCAGACAGAACCCATTGTCAGTATAACATGATCTGGTGAGGTGTTGACCCTTTTTGTTAATATAATGTTACTTGGTAGACTTCGTCAGTATAATGTGACTTCGTAGAGACATTTTCAGTATAATGTGACTGCATGCATATGGGTGGTAACCATTTCCAGTATAATGTAACCTTGTAGAGACATTTTCAGTATAATGGGTGGCATATTTATAGTATAACGTCACTGGATGGCGACCATTGTCATTATGATGTGACCAGAGGCAGGGCACACACTGAGGCAAGGTTTATAGATTATTCATGTTACGTCATTCACTATTATTCTGTTCAACATCCATGCGGGAATCCTTTATCAATTTTGGGCCCAGATTCACAAGAGCTGCACAAACAATCAAAATGTCATCAAGTTTTTTGACAGAACTAACTGGCACAATGTTCCTCAATATCCTAAATACTTTCAATCTGCGAATGGCTCGTTCAACATGACTCCTTACATGGGCTATTCTTCTGGTTTCAGTAACCTCCATGTCGGATAACCTAGGCTTTCCCTTTATAAATGCAGGCATGTTTAGTTTTACTTGTATTGGAAAAAGTAAATCTTTTATGGTGAAACCCCTATCTGCCATAATTTCATCGCCAGGTAACAAGTATTGAAGGAAACCAGATTTTTCAACAATAAATTTGTCGCTTGCCCTTCCACCAAACCCTTTTGATATGAACATAAATTGTCCATGTGGGGAAATTCCTACCAAATATTTTACAGTGTTGTGGGATTTATACTGACTGTATGTTTCGCCTCTGGTTTTCAGATGTTTCGGTCGCTGTATAAATGTTTCAGCACAGTCAATTATAACAGTTGTTTTTGAATATTTTGCCTTAAACACTGCAGGCGTTGTGGCTCCGATTGTCTCTCTTGGTAACCATACAATAAGCTGTTTGAGTTTTTGACTAACCAGTGGCAACCAGCAGTTGAAAATCTTAGATGCATTGCTCTCACTAGTACCAAACCGATAACCTAAATCTGCAAATAGCAGGTAAAGTCTCAACCTCATTAAAAATAACTGGTCTGCAACATCTATTGTGAAGTTGAATGGTGTTGCAATACCCTGAAACACCCTAGTAAAAGTAGCAAAGACTTGAAGGGTTAATCCTGTGTAAAGAAGAGAGTCTGCATCTTTGGAGATTTTATCATAAGACATGTTTATATGGGTAGTAGAACAATTTACACCTTTTGATACACTGGTCCTTGGTATTGTCTGAGTTGAAATGTCATTTGTCATCTTCTGGCTACTCCTTTGATAATAATGGAGATGCACTTGTTGAACCACACATGTAGTGTATGTGGAATAATATACCATTTTCAATATGAAGATTTATCAAAGTTCAGAAAATACACACAGGTTTCCATTTCAACTAATTCCATCATAGTGTTTGAGTGTTATAAGAGTTATACATGCTCAGCAATTTAAGCAAGCAAATGCTGCTGATACTCCATACACTTAAGAATATAACCCATCGCCATGTATCTCCTCAATTGCAAGTTTTATGGTTTATAGTTACTGAACTACCAAGAGGATACCTCTTCTAGCAATAGTCAAAACAATAATACTGCTTACAGTATACTTCTGGAGAGTGGAGATCATAAAAAGCTAGATGGGCTAGCTTGTAACATCTTTAGAATACAAATCTTGGGTCATTTAATTCAAGAAAATGCCTGAAATACTGTTGTTGATCAACGAAGTAAATGTATACTATTTTGTTGAGAAACTCATAATATTGGTAATTAATATCAAAAGTCAAAACATTTTCAAACTGAAAGGCTAGAATATTCTTCTATATCACTTACAGGTACAGTTTGAATTTAATATCAATTGTTATACAATTCCAAAGTAAACTTTCTTTTTTGGCCTTCCTTTATATCTCATGATTTCTTTTTTTCATGCTATATGTGAGCCAATTATAATGTCAAAAACATGTAGCAATAATAATATAAAATGTCCCAGTCTAAAACAGTTAACAATATTATAATTCTAACCCTAGCTACATAATCACTGCCATATTGGTGTAAAAAAACTTATAAAAAACTACATATTTGTAGTAAAGAGGGACATTTTCGTATGGTTGATAATAAGTTTATCAGGTCAGTATATTAAGAGTAGCATGTTATATCTATAGCCCAAAATTGTTATTGATAGACCGTCAAACTATTGTGATGACAATATTTGACATGTGGGTTACAGCTGGACTTAGTAGGCCTATAACGATACGGTAGGCCTAGACCACATGTACACGTATATACAGCTTACATTGGAACTATTCTAACATCAATGTTGTACTACTACATTATTGCTGATAGGACAGTGTAAAGGAAACTTTGATCAGAAACATACCTAATTTAAGTGAAGGCACATTATTTTGTGCTGTTGGTCTACCATCGATGAAATGGGCAAGCTACCCGTCGGTCTGTTGATCGCAGCACACCATGCCAGTCTCGCATCATCCTTATCGGGCATCCTGTGTAAACTAAATGGCAGTAAACATGGACATGAGCTATGTAAAATACCATGCATGCTGCACTCTTCCATGTTCCATTGATGCAAACGCCGCCTGCTGTTCGAACATCCCACGATAACACAGGATTCTCCTCCGCCTTTCTTATGCTTTGCCGAGTCGGTCATGTTGTTTCCACTGACGCAAACTGTCAAAATGTCACGGAGTTAATGGCGGCCAATCACGTGACCCCGTAATGGCGCCGCCCATACTTTTTGAACAAATGGCGCGAAAAAGTCGTCTTTAGTATAAAGAAAACAATGTTGAAATAGAAAAAAAAATCACTTAGATAAAAAAAAGGTTAAATCATAACCGATTTACCCATTTTACCGATTTTATCATTCAAAGTAAAATATAAATGAACTGCAGCATCGACAACAGACATATGGATGGGTAGTATAAAATTCATACCTAACATGTCAATTTTACTTTATTTCATATGGTATTGATTGACTACGCCAATGGACCATGACGATCTATTTTTGTAGTGTGGGAATCACTGGGGTCACGTGATATTTTATCTGTATTTTTAGATCAGCCTATCGCTGAACAAGGCCTAGGTCAGAATAAGCAGAAAACGACCAAACCTCTTTAGCGGTCCCGTCGGCTGAAATCCCTTGTTATTTTAACACCATAGTATGAACCCATCTTCCGAAGTAGAAAAGTCATGCCCTGGTGATCTATACCATGTCACCGAGAGGTACTGAGGGACACATTACAGGGAGTGGTTAGGCTATTGAATAGATGAGTTATGCTTTCGATGACTTCTGAATAAAGTGAGTTGTTTTATCGTTGCTTATGTCGAGTTGTTAATCCATTCTTAGATTTCTTAGTATGTACACAATACATATATGTTTCGCAATGGCTTAATCATTAGCGGCTGAGAGCTAGTGAAAACGAGGCTTCCGGGTTAAAGGTCACCACGACCGATTTCGTTCAGTAATACTACCGAGATGACTGATGCAGATGTTATAAAAGACGTTATAAACGTTTCGGACAGTGAAAACGAGAGAAAATAGAGACAGTGGAATATTCCTTAAGCAGTGGCGCTTCAGCGAGTGATTATTTACACGAGATAAGCCGTTTTCTGGAGTCTCAAAATGACACTTTGTACACACTAGCCTCACGCGAACAGTTTCGGCAGAAAGTCTAACTTAAAATAATTGCATCGCTTTTGATTTATACTTGTTTGTTTTTGTTTTGAAATTTTCATACAGCAGTGTTAAAAAAACACCAAATACAATTTTTTAATACACATAATATGAACTTTTAATATAATGAACTGATTCAGCTGGTCCCATGGGATTCGTTATAGCCGTGTTTTACAGTCTAGTGAACGACAACATAGTAGACTATCTGTTGAAAAAAACCTATTGGCTTCTGTTACCTAATCACAAATACATATCACACGTGATATATCTGTCAAACTATTGTCCCTGTAGCACTTAACACGTTTGGATGTTACTGTGACGGATAATGTTAAATACTTCATTGGTATGCAGTCATATTACAAATCAATGCTTATCTATATGAACTCACTGCCCTACGTTGATAAAAATCAGGTACTGCTAGATAGCTATTTTATTGTGCAAGTCGTTTGAAAATTATTTTGGGCTAACATTTTGTTTCTTTTTACCTTAATTTGTGCTTCAATATTATAATGTTTTGTCCGAAGCATTCTTTATCTTTACGTCAAAGGTCAACCAACAAATCTTCTAATGTCAAGTATTATATTTGCAAAATACCTCACCACTTTTTAACATTCCGTAGGCAACATACATACTATAAATAACTTAAACTTCAGACTTTGCTAAGCAAATATATAATGTATATTTTTTCGCGTCACTGATCGATAGTATTTATTGGGCAAAAATTATACATATATGTGCGACAACGTAATACTACAATTATAAACCTGGGCGGGGCTACCAATGATGTTGATGGCATAAAACACAGCAGTCGTACCGCTGTCAAAGGGTCTCAAACGTTACTTCTGATTGATGTCGTGGTGGTGATGACATAAACACAGCTAGGGTACCGTTGTCATAGACTCCTGGACGTTACTACCAATGGATGTCGTGGTGTTGATGACATAAAACACAGCTAGGGTACAGTTGTCATAGACTCCTGGACGTTACTACCGATGGATGTCGTAGTGTTGGTGACGTTATGGACTTTTCTTTTGCGAGGTAAGTTATTTGATCCTAAGTTAATATGATATATACCAACTTGTATATGCAGTTATATGTTATGATATGCAATTCTTTCCACTATTCTTTTCAGGCTGAAGTGGCCATGGATGAAAACGATTTAGTGTATAGATTACACTTGATTCCTAGTTTAGGTAATATTCGTATCTATCTTTGGGATATTCTTGTTATCCTGTGACATTACAACTAACAAATAAATGTTATTTGAAGAACTTAAAATGGACATTCAGCACGTGCTTGATGTAATGTCTTAGATATGGTAATCATTTACCGTACCGTCGAAATGACAATCAAGTCATTTAATCTGTAGCTAAGGAAAGTTAAAGCATTGTTTTCATTGGATAAGAGTATATTTAAGACAACGGAACATAGTTTATGATAAGAAAAAGAATATACTAACAGTCTTTGCACTTGTTTATGGTAATAAAGTATTTTAAAAGACCGAAGCAAACAGGCAGAAATGTTAACTGATAATAACATTATTGATAGGAATGAATTTACACTTAAAAATCGTATTATCAACATATTATTGTTTTATTTCAAAACATCGATAAAATGGTACCTTAACCGGTAGGTAAAATACAATTGTATCAGTAAGGTTTTATTAAAAACTAAACATGGATCCCATCCGGGAGTTTATAACAAAACTTTAAGACATTAAAACTAACGTTCATAATCGTTGCCAAGCCAAGGTCGATAAAAAAGTAAAATGGTTCTTAGTTACAATCAATATCATATCAATTGTAACAAAACACTTAGTTTAGAATGGTGGGAGATGAGAGGAACAGGATTTAATGTATATTTGAATGAAATAATGCGTGATAGATTGGTCGTGTTAATGAATTGCAGAGGGAATGCCTCTATTCACGGAGCTGCTGATAAGTCAACATCGACAAAGCTGGGGAAATGCAGAGAAATATTGTAAGGAAAACAATGGCAGCCTTATCGTTCTAGATAGTCAGGAAAAGTGGGACTACTTCACAACTCACGATCAATATCGGAAACATGGTCTGTAAGTATCATTTAATACACAAATAGATGTAGACGATATATATGTAATAATAATCAAACCAAGACATTGTCGCTAGGCCTTTCTGTCCTCTCAGGCTTCTTCAGGCACAATGTTTATGTTATTTTTTATACGTTAACCTTCCCAATTAGAGTTTTATTAAAGAGTCGTATGACAACAGGTGTAAAGGTGAAACACCTAGAGTGGTATGACAACAGGTGTAAAGATGACACACCTAGAGTCGTATGACAACAGGTGTAAAGATGACACACCTAGAGTCGTATGACAACAGGTGTAAAGGTGACACACCTAGAGTGGTATGACAACAGGTGTAAAGATGACACACCTAGAGTCCTATGACAACAGGTGTAAAGGTGACACACCTGGAGTCGTATGGCAACAGGTGAAAAAGTGACAAACCTACAGTCGTATTACAACAGGTGTAAAGGTGACACACCTAGAATCGTATGACAACAGGTGTAAAAGTGACACACCTTGAGGCGTATGACAACAGGTGTAAAGGTGACACACCTAGAGTCGTATGACAACAGGTGTAAAAGTGACACACCTAGAGTCGTATGTCAACAGGTGTGAAAGTGACACACCTAGAGGCGTATGAAAACAGGTGTAAAAGTGACACACCTAAAGTCTTATGTCAACAGGTGTAATGGTGACACACCTAGAGTCGTATGCCAACAGGTGTAAAGGGAATACAAACAGCTAGGGTAATATGAAGAAGAGAATTAAGACAGAAACGACAGGATGATAATTTTAGACAAGGACAACATAGTTTGGGTTGAATGTGGCCGGATGTAATACAGAAAAAAAATATGAGAACATACGAGAAAGTATGAGAACACGTGCAATGTAATCTCCAACAGCTAAAATTATATGAGAATATATGACAAAAATTGGAATTTAGTTTAACTGAATTAGAAAATGGCACTTATGAAGTAAATACAGATAGTTAATGACATATTTATGAGGTCAGGTGTCAAGGAGCATCAACAACTTGCATCAATCGAGAGTAGGAGCGAAGACACACCACCAACATTGGTTATATCAGAATAAACAACAAGGGTCATATTATCAGTTATGGTGGTATGATAATAACAACAGCTTGGGGTAGCTACATGAATGACCGGTTGTTAAAGAAATATTATCAGTTAGGGTCGTACGGGAATGTATGTCAAAGAAAAACCAACAGCGGGGATCTTATAAAAACGGTAGTCAAAGATAATTCAACAGCTCGGGTCATGCGAGTGTGGGTGTTAAGGAAACACCAATAGTTAGAATCATATTAGAACGTTTGTTAAGAAAATACCTAGAATGGAAAACAAACAACAAAACAAAAAAACACATGTATATTCTCAGGGATGTCGCAAACTGTTTGCCATTATGTGTTCAGATACCGCAGACATACCTTCCTAGTGTCACCATAAAATACTTGTTTATCTCCTCGATTAATTGGTTTTTATTGTGCATTGCGATTAATTAAAGTAATTGTATAACTGATCGTGAGATTTTACTTTTTTTATTTTCAAGGAACAAAGAAATTTACTGGATTGGTTTGAGATTTAATGATACTACGGAGTGTGACGTGAAAGAGGGAGATACCGTTGGTCAATGGATTTTGATGGATGGGGAAAATGGTTTCCTGGCGCACCTTCCTATTGTCCAACGTCTCAATGCGTCTATCTAGTCACTGTTTGGATGATGACGGGGCAATGCGATGGATTGCTTAAAGCTCTATGTGAGAAAGGTAACAACGTTGACACTAAAAATAGAACGTTATAACTTTAGAGCAGAAACCCGCTTTGAGTAAGTCCATACTTTTCACTATGAATGTATATCTTTATGCCATCTTATCTATAAAGTAGATATGTTGTTCTACCCGAGTTTACACAGATGGTTTCTTACCTTCCATAACTATTATTTAGGTCAGTATTGAACAGTTCCTTTTCCTTATCGATTTTCAACTGATATTCTTTTAATAAATTACATCTCCTATCATGATATCATCAATATAAATTTTTTTCATTCGAAGTTGAATATAGCTTTGGGCAATTTAACTACACCAAAAGACTATGTAATTAGAAAGGCAATTTCAATCTAAACAAACATGGTATGGGAAAACACCTCTACTACTAGAACATAACTCTATCGTATTTTTTCAGGATTGCTTAATGAAAGAACGTTTGAAACTTCAACAACAACATACGTGCAGGGAAGGACAACAATAACAGGAGCAGATGTGCAATCGACGTCATATATCACTTACAGCAAACCAGAAACCGAGGAGTCATCATCTGTTGCAAGTTCGACATTCACACAAGAAGGAGCCGCTTTCGCATCTACGGATTTATGTACATATATCAGCGCGAAAGAACCAGAGGCGACAACTACTTCGACATCCACATCAGGAGAAGCTATTGTCAGAACTATGACGGCATCTACACCCCTCAGTACACAAGAACCTGGGACAACGTCTTCTATTTCAACTAACGCATCCACACCAGAACGAGGTGATGTCGGACCCATCGATGTGTTTGCAAATCTTAGCACACAGGAACCAGGGGCGATATCTTCTGTTTTAACTACGAATCCCAATCCAGGAGGAACCAATGGCGGAACTGTAGATTAACCTACACATCTCAGTACTGATGTGTTTACCACAATATTGGTTACCTCTCCTATGACAGAAGAAAATATGACATCATCAAACATGAAAACCGTCTCGACGATAAAGGCTCTGGACCCCTCTGAAAATAACACATGTGACACATGCTGCTCTCGGAAAATAAACTCACGTTTACTAGACCAAAATGAACTTGACGAACTTCCCCAGGAACTGAGGAACCAGTTGGCAGTGCACAAATCGAACCTATCTTCCCAGAGGCGTAAACTCATCAGTGTATATGACTCCCGGCCCAGTAGTGTAGTGATGGGAGGTGTGGCTGGTGCCATCCTAGCCACGCTTGTCGGGGTTATCGTTGTACCTGACGCTGTCGCTCTTGGAAGGTTCATTTCATTTCAACATATTTTATTGTATAACATTTATACAAATGGTTTAGACAGCAGACTTGGCCTATATAAGTCTTCCCCAATACAGACAGAACAATAGTAGAATTAAACTAAAACAATTGAAAGTAAAGAAGTATAAGAAATATGTATATAAATTAAGTCAATGGAGATGAAATATCTGTGGAGATGGAATTTTTTTTATGAATATATTGATTTTTATATATGGTCAAAGGGAGGTAATTATAAAAAGAACTAACAATTAGTGGAAAAGGGAGGTAATAAGATTCTAGTATATCCTTTGTCAAATTATGATCATGTTACACAGTTATAAAAAGATTTTGTTCTCAGTTAATAGCTATTGCTTAGATACAGGATTGGCACCCAGCCTTAAATCCAGCAGCACTATAGATGTTCAGGCATAAAATGTCTTACTCCTCCTTCAGTAGCCATCCATCTTAGTGTGCTAGATTCAGACTGAGTGCCCCTGCATCCAAGCAAAGCTTTCATATGTTAGATATAACAAACTGTAATTATACTCTGGAGTAAAAAGATTCTAGTTGGATATACTAGTTTTGAATTAAGTAAATCAATCAGAGATATTCAGGGATCAGCCGACTTTTGAAGCAGGTCGCAGGTTCACCACATTCTTATATCAAGAATATGAACAATATAGAATATATGTAAATACAGGTAAAATAATAATCAAAAACTAATTGAGCGAGTCTGGGTCTAGAAAATAACATTTGAATAAGTATGGTTAATTTTGAGTTTAATCAAATCTCTTACTATCTTTAATGTATTTTTGAACGGCATTCAGAATGTTGATATTAATTTCATCAGACAACAAGTAATTTCCATGTGTTAATATTATAGTGGTTAGATGATGCTGGTTATTGATATTTTGTTTCAACTCTTGCCTTTGCTGTTCATATAAGCAGCATTCAAAAAAGTAATGGTATGAAGTTTCATCCCCATGATTACATCTGCACAATGGTGAATCTATGAGATGATCATTAAAACGGCCAAAATTTAAATTACTTGCATTGTTTCTAAGTTGACATAATATAATATTTTCTTTTCTATTACCTTTATTTTTAAAAATGTCCGTTGTACAGATTATACCCTGGTCTAAATTGACGGGAGTGATACGTTTCTTAAAAACACCTAGGGATGGTGAATTTAGAATTTTAGTGTCAATGGAATTAAATTCACGTAGCATAGTTGGGAAAAAGCTGTTATAATAATTTTCTGATCTACATAGTGGCTGATTGAAAAATCGTTGCCTACGGAGATGATGTACTGTGTCTTCATTGTCATTTAAGTATTGAGTGACTATATCAATTAGGTATTGGGGTGCATTATTATGTAAGATATGGTACATTAGTATAAGTTTATGTTTTTTTCGACGACTTTCTAGAGTTTCCAGTCCAAGTTCTCTGTATAATATATTATGTGGAGTTCCTTTCCTAAGTCCAGTGATAATACGTGTAGCTTCTAACTGTATTGATTCTATCAATTGTTTACATGTATTATTGCAATTATCCCAAACTACAGATGAATATTCTAGTATTGGTCTTATAAATGCTACGTACATAGTTATTAATGTTTCTCTATTTAATTTGTATTTTAAACTTTTTAGAATGTTCAATCGTTTGTAGGATTTTTCAAAGATATTTTGTATATGCTCAGACCAAGAACCATCTGAATTAAATGTTAGACCTAATTGCTTATGAGTATGTGAGTTATCTATTGGTGTGTCCAGGAAAAATAACTGGGGAATAATTTGTGTTTTTTTCCTGGAGAAAAGAACAGACTTTGTTTTATTAGGGTTGAATTTGACATCCCATTTATTGGTCCAAAAACTAATATTTTCTAGATCTGTGTTCAGGGTACCAGCTATCTCTGCTTGGTTATCATCAATTACAGCATATAGGGATGTATCATCAGCGAAAAGTTTTACTTGATTTGTTAAGGCATCTGGTAGGTCATTAATGTATAGAAGAAAAAGAAAAGGCCCCAGTACAGACCCTTGGGGAACCCCAGCATCAACATTTTTGAATGAAGAAAAGTGACCTTCTGTTATAACTCTTTGTTTTCTATTAGTTAGATAGCTATTAAACCAATTAAGAAGATTTCCAGTTATGCCATAACATTCTAATTTATGAAGTAGCCCCTTATGCCAGACACGGTCAAAAGCTTTGCTTATATCACAGAATATGAATCTAACTTCTTTTCTAGAGTCCAAATTACTAGTTATTGTATGATAGATAGATAAAAGTTGATTAGTAGTCGAATCACCAGGCATAAATCCAGATTGATGTTTAGATATAATGTTATGATCCTTAATATAATTATAAAGGTATTTAAAGATAGCCTTTTCCATTATTTTGCTAAAACAGGACGTTACTGATATAGGTCGATAATTAGATGTGTCATTTTGTTTCCCAGATCCTTTATATATAGCACTCACATTAGCCATTTTCCATTTATTTGGTATACTGCCTGTCTCAACTGTTTTATTTATGAGGAGATATAGGGGTTTTACTAAACTTTTAAGGCTTTTAATAACTTTCGGGAGTATTTCATCTGGTCCTGATGGCTTATTTTCATTTAAGAGATTAATTTGGTCTTCAATGTCCTGTTCAGTTATGTGTATTGAATGCAGGTGATAGGGTGATGCATTAAGAATCTTTGGTGGATCTTCTAAAGTGTCTGATGAAGTTGCTATTGAGGTAAAATAGTCATTAAGTGCTTCTGCTTTTTCTATGGGATGGTGAAGTAGTGTATTGTTATGTTCAAGGGGTGGTATACATGTGTCTTTGTTATTAAAATTACTGATGGATTTAGCTAATTTCCACCATTTGTTTGGGGGAACAGAATTATTTGCCAGTTTTGTTTGTAGTTTTTCTACATATTTCATTTTTTCTTCCCTAATTAGGTCAATTACAGTATTGCGGATCTGCCTATATTCTGCCCAGTGTTGTTCTAAGTTTGTTGTTATTGCAGTTTTGTGCTTTCTTTTCCTTTGACGCATTTTAAGTCTGATTGTGTTGGTCATCCACGGTTTATCAAAAGGCCTTACAGTTATAGTTTTAGATGGTACAAATTTTTCAACTAATCCAGAGACAGTATTTGTTAGAATTTCATTAAATTCGTTAACATCCATATTTTCATATATATAATGCCAATCAATATCATTAATAGCATTGTTTATACTATCATAATCAGAAAACTGATGTAGATATATTTTTTGTTATAACAAGTTTGTTTATGAATAGAGTATGACATTTCTATATGAATAGAGGAATGGTCACTGCAAAAGGGTGGTTCAACATAAGTTTTTTTAATAATATTACAATTGTTTACAAACACTACATCTATTGCAGTTGCTGTTGTAGATGTAATTCTAGTAGGTTCATTGATTACACTATTGAGATTATATTTTATGAGTAACTGGTTAAGTTGACAGTTAGGTTGTATATTAAGCATATTTATATTAATATCACCCGTAAGTACAAAGTCTAGATGTGTTTCAGAAACTTTCTCAAGAATACTATCAAGTTTATCCCAATAAGCTATCGTTGTTTCAGGTCTATAAATGCATCCTAAGAGGAATGTATGATTCTTTACTTTAACTTCTACCCAAATAAGTTCAACATCATCCACTTCTAAGTCAGTGCGTCGTTTTGTAATAACTGTGTTCTTATAATAAATTATAACCCCCCTCCTGGACCAGTTGTTCTGTCTCTACGGTGTGGTATGTTTGTGTATGATTTGAGAGTAATGTCTTTGTCAGCTATACTTTGGTTAAGGTGTGTCTCTGTAATGCAGAGTATATCATTTGAGTTAAGTTCTGCATCAAGTATATCCAGTTTGTTTCTTAATGACCTTACATTTAGGTGAACTATGCTAACTGTTTCTTGTGGACCGGGGTTTGGGTGAACATCCATACAGATTAACAGAATTAATAAATGAAGTTTCAGGTAAAACACCAAATTAATGCTGAGCCTATTTGAAAAGGAGTACGTGTGGTATAGTATGGTAAAATAAAAATATTGAAAAAGTAAGCATTCTTGATGAAATAAATCTACTCTACAAAGAGATAAAGTGACAGCAATATCTAGACCTCTGTCGTATAAAAAGTTATTACTATTATTGTTGATGGGTCCAAGTGTTCCAGAATATTAGAAGGTTCGTGTTCGGTCGTTTCCAGAATAGACACACAGACAAGATATAGACTTTATATGGTGACTTCCATGACCTGGTGTATGTGATTCAAATGCATAGTCAGGGAATGTTTCTCTCTCTCTCTATGTATTAATATAACAACAATTGTATTATTGGACAGTCTTGTGTAAATTTAACTCACCATTCAGATAAATCTAATAATTACACACACACACACACACACACACACTCTCTCTCTCTCTCTCTCTCTCTCTCTCTCTCTCTCTCTCTCTCTCTCTCTCTCTCTCTCTCTCTCTCTCCGTCTCTCTCTCTCTCTCTCTCTCTCACTCTCTCTCTCTCTCTCTCTCTCTCGTTTTTTGTTTTAATTTACAGAATGGCTGGTGCCATCCTACACATGATGACCTCAATGATCTGGTATATGTGATTGCATCGTCAGTAAAATGTTGTTGTTGTTTTTTTTGTTTTTTTTCTTGTTTTTTTTTTTTTTTTTTGTATCTAAAAAAAAAGAAGACAAAATTTCGTCACATTGTAACATTGTCAGCAGCAGTCAACAAAAAATCCTTATATGTTTCTTGTGAGTACCTTTTATCTTATCAATGGAATAAAATTCGTTTTTCAAGAACCAGCTTTCAGAATTATTGTCGATACGTGTAACAAATATTCAGTATGACGTCACGACTCAATGATATACAGTATCCAGACATTAACGACTTACGTATCGTTGTCTCTATGGAGTCATCTCACATTTTCACGGGTAAACCTGATGCTTGTCGGCACCTTGTCGAACCTTCGTTCGAGCGTTAATTTTTCTATATTTCTCACGTTATTTCTTATACATTATTAAGTTGTTTTATTGTATAACGTGTACATAGAAACTCATTATGTAAAATTAATGACACGTTTAACATATTAAACAGACAGACAGACAGACAGACAGACTTTCTTTATTTCCTCTTTTCAGAGATTTACAATATCTTGTCTTTTACATTTCTATTACAAATTTACAATGTTTAAGTGATTAGATTCGTATATGAAATCAAAAGGCTCTTTTCATTCAGTTAAAGAAGAGTGTTCATTTGCATAATCAGCGATGGAATCAAGTCAGCAATGTTGATCATCATCGCAGCCCACCTATCTTGTTCCAGGGGAATATCCTGTACACTACCCAGCACAAAATGGCACTGTCTTTCGTCTGGAAGATAGTCGAATTTTACATACTCTGTTACGTGTAAGAAGTTGACCAGGAAGTCTAAAATTTTATCACGACTTAGGAACAATGCCGGACACTGGATAAGAAAGTGCGTTGTGATATCGTCCGCTTGTTTTTTACAGAGTCTGCACACTACAGTGTTCTGTTCATAACGATATGATAGCTTGATAAGCTCACCTAGTTTCCATGTATAATTAGGATAATGGAGACTCAATAGCCAGAGAGGGTTGGGACCATGTACGGAGTGAATGCTGCTATAAGTTTTTGACACAATTGAGTTGTCCATAGCATTCCGCCATTTATTGAAATAATAGTCTTCCACAATCCTATTAACGAAGTTTCTCCATGAACCGCGTGTGGGACAGAAACCGTCAAACATGAAATCGAACAAAACTGAGTTTATATTAAGTCTAAGCGCTGTAAGGAAGATGTCTGGTATGAAACTTTCCACTTGAAGCATCTTTTCCCCGAATATGAAGGCGCAAAGCCTAATCAGGAAGAGAGTTTTCCAGACATATTTGTTACTTGCAGCGCAGAGCTTGTTCCAAAATAACAGTTTTCTTTTATCGACTTCGCCATGAATATCAAGTAGACCGATGGCACGAGTTGTAACAATTGTTGGTGAGGTTTTCTCAAACCCTTGGCATCTCCTAGCAGCATATCGTTGAACTATGTCGAGTTCTTGTCGAGAATATTGCATAGGGTTAGCCCACAATTCAGCTCCGTACAAAACACGCGATTGTACTATACTTTTGATAAGCTTACAGCTTATTAGCGGATTCATGCCGTCCCCGTGAACACCAACACTGATGAGTGAGTTCAATGATTGTCTCCCCTTTGAGCAAGCTATTTTTATGTTCTCGTCACAGTGAAGATTTGGGATCAAGGTTATCCCGGCATATTCTTTTGTTGTAACCCACGGAATAGGTTTTCCTCCGAGAGTACAATCAATTCGTGGACCGCGTTTTGAGTAACCACACTGAAAATGCATTAGGGAACTTTTTCCCGGGTTATAATTTAGGCGCCATTTTCGGGAGAAATTATGGACAGTGTCAAGGAGGTTTTGCAGGTTTCCAATGGAGCAGTCCATGAGTAAAGTGTCATCCGCAAGAAATATAGCTGGTATATGTACGTTATGAACAGTAAGTCCAAGGCTAGATGAGTCAAGTTCGTGAATTAGATCATTGATCATGACCAGAAAGAACCACGCAGATAAAGTTCGGCCTTGACCTACCCCCTGTTCAACTGGGTATGGACTTCCGGTTTTACCGTCATGTAGTACGCATGACGTGACTCCTTTAAAAGAATTTGCTATAATTCGCCAGATTTTACCATTGAAGCCTAGGTTGTAAAGCTTAGAGAGGAGCCCATTTATCCAGACACTGTTGAAAGCTTTCGCGTTATCCAAGAATGCCGCGTATACTTTCGTGTTGCGTTCAAGGTGATGACATACAGCTTCTTTCACAGTGAAGGCAGCAACATTACTTCCACAATCTGGCCTAAAACCTTGTTGAAGGCGATGAGGAAAGTCGATTTTTGAACACACTTTTGCTATTCTTTGATATAGGACTTTTTCAAATAATTTCTGTAGGACAGGAGTAAGAGTTATGTCTCGGTAGTTGTTCATGTCCAAGCGATCTTTTTTTCCGCCTTTAAATAACGATATAACAATTCCATGTTTGAAGCACGCAGGGTAGTCTTCAACGTCAAATATGGTGTTGTAAAGACGGGTAATTAGTGTTAAGAGTTGTAAACCTCCATATCGAATGTGTTCCGCTACAAGGTAGTCGTGGCCACTGGCTTTCCCGTTACTCATTTCCTTAAGGGCATTCGACAACTCTGGCTGAGTGATACTCTTAAGACATACCTTATTAAGATTAAGATGGCTCTTGTCATAAAGCGTATTAATATTGGAGTCTATATGCTGTTTATGTACAGCATCAAAGTCTTCGTTTTCCGACACGCTAGCAAGCCTACAGTAATGTTCCGTCCACAGTGTACGGTTGACATCAACGTCTCGAGATATCGTACCGTTAATGCGTATCTCGGATGACTCATGGCCCCGGATTTTCCGCGCACGAACCGCCTTGTAGAAAGTCCCGCTATCAATTTCTGCTGCTTTCTGTAGTTCATTCAGTTGTTCCTGCTCGTATTCCCGTCGTGCAGCCGTAAGGGCCTTTACAAAGTCTCGTTTGGGAAGCTTGTATTGTCTGTACGAATGGAAATCCATTCCACGAGGGCGTCCCTCAAGAATCCAGCTCAAACGTTTTTCGCGCATTGTGGAGTGCAAGTTTTTAACTTGTCCATATTTCCAATACGGCTTTAAAAATGATCGGTATTTTTTCCTCGGAAGCGTTTCTTTTGCGGCTTCATGTATACAGCTTGCAATGAGTTTGAACTTTTCGTCAAGAGATACCACATCAACAGTTGAAGAATGTTGACTTTTGGAGTCACGAAGCTTCACACTCAAGCATTTTGCATAATCAGACTTCTGTTCAGGGGTACATTTCTTCCAATTAACGGAGAATACGCTGCATTCATGTTTAGTAGCGAGAGCAGGCACGTTATAATGCAATTGTATCGGAAGATGGTCAGAAACGTTCAAATAGTGATCGTCCAGTATAGTACAGCCAAGAACACAATCAACTTTACGGTTTTCGATTAGAATATGATCAATGAACGACTCGTGTCCGTCTTTGGACATATACGTTGCAGACCCGCCGCTTGACCAATCTTGAGAATTAATTGAGACAAGGTTATGATCACGCATGAAGCTCTCTAAGTGGAGACCTCTTTCGTTTGCGGCGAGATGATTTTTTGTTCCAAATGCTTTGCTGATTTGAGCGTTAAAATCCCCAAGTAGAATAACATGTCCTTGCTCTGAGAATCGATCATACAGATCCCATACACATCTGAGAGTGTCTATATAAATCTGTATAGAAACATTGGTAGATGGTAACAATGCTCCGATAACGAATATGTGTGACTTGTCGCGAAGCTGGACAGAACAACATATAACTCTATCGTTGCCTTCGTCAATAATCGGCGAAACGTTTATACTTTTCCTCCATAAAAGAGCTATTCCACCGAAACCTCTCTTACATAATCTCCTTTCGGGTTGTTGTTGTTTTTTTTGTTTTTTTTCTTGTTTTTTTTTTTTTTTTTTTTTGTATCTAAAAAAAAAGAAGACAAAATTTCGTCACATTGTAACATTGTCAGCAGCAGTCAACAAAAAATCCTTATATGTTTCTTGTGAGTACCTTTTATCTTATCAATGGAATAAAATTCGTTTTTCAAGAACCAGCTTTCAGAATTATTGTCGATACGTGTAACAAATATTCAGTATGACGTCACGACTCAATGATATACAGTATCCAGACATTAACGACTTACGTATCGTTGTCTCTATGGAGTCATCTCACATTTTCACGGGTAAACCTGATGCTTGTCGGCACCTTGTCGAACCTTCGTTCGAGCGTTAATTTTTCTATATTTCTCACGTTATTTCTTATACATTATTAAGTTGTTTTATTGTATAACGTGTACATAGAAACTCATTATGTAAAATTAATGACACGTTTAACATATTAAACAGAGACGTATTAAAAGTTACACAGGCAGTACAAGAACACAACATTAAACAGTTATTGACTCCAACTACGGTGATCTGTATATCCATTCCAGGGTTAGGCATTTTACTAAACGAGGGTGGTCTTTATATTCATCACACATTGGACATTTTGTTTTACTAGGGCGGTCTTTATATTCATTACATAGTTGGACATTTTACTATACAAGGCGGTCTTTATATCCATTATATAGTTGGACATTTTACTATACAAGGCGGTCTTTATATCCATTATATAGTTGGACATTTTACTATACAAGGCGGTCTTTATATCCATTATATAGTTGGACATTTTACTAAACTAGGGCGGTCTTTACATTCATTATATAGTTGGACATTTTACTAAACTAGGGCGGTTTTTTAATTTATTTTGGGGTCTGACTATTTCCTTAATAATAATAGTCCTAATCAATTACAAGGTTGGAATGTTTTACAAATCAATGGTAATTCTATTCAATTTCAGGATTTGATTTGCAATAAACAATGATGGTCCCTATCCGATGACTTTCGAGACCTAAGCTATCGTTTCATTAATTGCAGAATAGTCATTCGGGTTATTAAAATAGTCACCACTTAAAAGCTTTGAAAAATGGATCGGTGAACTAGCTTAAAAGGAACCACGTTGTACGTAATTACTGTAATTAGTTATCAATAGATGCACATATCACAAACAATTTAAATTTGGATTTATGGTCACAGCTTTATTGCAAAGATATGGCGGCCGGTCTGTCAATAGACCATAATGGCACGCCAACAATAAATTCAATTTCAATCAAACAAATTAATCGATTGATTCTGGGAAACAGTTCTCAACCAATTAAACAATACAATTCAAATCAATTAATCAGATGATCCTGGGAAACAGTTCTCAACCAATTCAACAACAATTCAAATCAATTAATCAGCTGATCCTGGGAAACAGATTTCAGCTGACTACAAATCAATCAGATGACAATACTGATTAGTAGATACTGGGAAACAGATATCAACTGATTCGCATCAATATGCGCAATATACATCAATCAATATCAATCAATAACTCAATAATCACCAATAAATGCTTGTACCGCGAAATATGCCTTTCCGCGAAATCTGAACAAGTCAAATTGACTTCTGAAAGTTTATAACGCGAAATCCGCCATTTGAAGCTGGTCACAATGCTCGTCAATAAGGAATAGAAGTTCGTCACAATGCCCGTCACTAAGGAATAGTTTTCACTTGGGGCTGTGAATCCGTCGTCGAAAAGGGGTCAGGAGCTGTGACTATCCTGCCTTCTCACACCACCGCTATAACAAAAAGAAAAAAACAACAGCAGAACACAGATCCTATCCTAAAGGGGGAGGGATTATGGGAGGGTGAAGAAATAAAGTATTTAAGCAAGTAAATTTTTGATAAACTTAGCCTGATAACTCTCTGGCTGATCTTCACAAAGTTTTCTTCCTTTAGCAAGGGAGATAACTCGATTATCACTTTCGTCAAATAGGCGTCAGGTTGCACAACACCAATACTTCATGTGCCCTCTGATAACGGCACTATATGGTTTATTGCCATAAGTGCTATTATCAATAGATGCACATATCACAAACAATTTAAATTTGGATTTATGGTCACAGCTTTATTGCAAAGATATGGCGGCCGGTCTGTCAATAGACCATAATGGCACGCCAACAATAAATTCAATTTCAATCAAACAAATTAATCGATTGATTCTGGGAAACAGTTCTCAACCAATTAAACAATACAATTCAAATCAATTAATCAGATGATCCTGGGAAACAGTTCTCAACCAATTCAACAACAATTCAAATCAATTAATCAGCTGATCCTGGGAAACAGATTTCAGCTGACTACAAATCAATCAGATGACAATACTGATTAGTAGATACTGGGAAACAGATATCAACTGATTCGCATCAATATGCGCAATATACATCAATCAATATCAATCAATAACTCAATAATCACCAATAAATGCTTGTACCGCGAAATCTGCCATATGAATGAGTTATCCACATGAAACTCATTCACCGCCAAACGAAGACAGAAGAGGAGGCGACACATTTCCCGGTACAAGGCTGTGACCAAAATCCTAACATGTCATTATTGTTCCATGTTACTTGTAACTGTGAACTAGTAACTGTTAGGGAAGAACCTGTTTTTTTGTTTGTTTTTTTTTTGTTTTTTTTTTTATATAACTTTCTAAAGCACCTTGTAATGTGTTAAGAAAGAGGTCATTACCCAAAGGAGACAGGTGGACCCCATCTTTCAGAAAAAATTGGTTATCTAATTTGTCTGTATAAAGTACAACAGCTCCACTATGCTATAAAACATGATCAGAAATTGCATTGTTCAATCTCTTTCAGACTTTTTTAAGTGCGTAATGACTTATGGCCCCCCGCCAACTCCTTCGGGGTAATATTTACAACCATATCAATAATGTCCCAGGGAACTCAGACATCAGGAAATACATGATGATCTTTAATCATATTCAATGCACCAAACCCCAGTGTTACCTATGTCATTACCCCAACAGTGTATGACAAGCCTTGCTGGTTGATCAGTTTCAAATTTCCCAAGTGACAAATTTTACTTTTGATGTCCGAAATGACCATACATGTACCTCCTTTAAACTGCCACCAAACTGTTAGAATCCAGACCTTCCCTCAGGTACCTACAAATCTTAAAATGCATACTAACACTTTACAATTATTCTTTGGGTTGGATTTCTGATGAATCTTTTGTAAACACTGGATTTCCACCTACCACATTCCATATTATCTTCAGTAGACATACCACATAGGGAGGTCGATGTAGTTGCCCCAATTATGAATGAATGGGACTTGTAAAGAAAATTAATGTTACAGCCAAAGCTAGTGCATGCTTTGGTGAGGACACTACTTTAGCAGCACCTCCCTGAAGTGATACTTGTGCAACAGTTACAACCCTGTAAGCCATGTCCCTACTACTACTGACAGTAATTTCTCCAACACGAAAACAATCCATAGAAAGCCAATGAACAGGCACAACTAAACAAAGCAACCTCATATTGGGAACTGCATATTTTATATTTTTGGCAAGACTGATGCTTGCTAACAGATCAACAGAAATAGGCAATCTGGCATGTCTAATCCCAACACTAAATCCACATTACTATTCCAAGACTTTTCCCTAAAAATAACAACATTTGCCATTGAATTGACTGAACAATTGCAACCACATCTCTAGGTCAGCTCTAATATACCAAAAGCTAGAGTATTTATTCAACTGTTTTTTTTTTCTTTTTTTTTTTTTTTTTTTTTTTTATGTCATGTTAGGCATACGAAAACCTTACTACAGAGTAAGAATATTTCAAGAATTAGTACGAAATGACATTATCCCTGCTACAGACTGTAAATCCTGTAATCTAACCTTTACCCCCTACCTAAAACTTCCCAAATCTGTCCTTTATACCACAACTTTTTCCTGTGGGACCCTAATTGTCATGTCCACTGTGTCAATTACAAGACCTAAGGATATCAGTTGTAGTTGGACCCTCAGATTTCTACTCAGCGATGGGTATACCAATGTCTCGAGATGTTTCAAGCCTAGGAGGCTAGCACATGTATCCTTTTTGTCCTTCCCAGCAAATATAAAGTCCTCTATATAATGATCTAAACTTTGTTCACCAGACTTCTCTCTGACAATCCACTCAATGAAAGATGAAAGCTTTTCAATAAACTACCCCACACTGAGCAACCCATAGGTAAACATTTGTCCAAATATTTGTCTTGAAACTTAAAACCTAACAATGGAAAATCAGCTGGATGGTCTCTATCTTCCCCAATAATGCACCTTTGCCCAACTCAGCTATCATCTCAACAACTTTATCCAATGATGAGTATTGGACTGAAACCATATCAGGGTCAATATTGCTATCCATGCTATCCCCTAATTGCAATAAGAGATGTGTTATTAGGCACCACTTTCCATCCTGTTTGAGAACTATTCCACTGTGCGATGGGTTTGTTATCAAAGTAACCTGCCACCCTATATATATATAGCTACCTAATTCTACTTCCTGCATATTTTTTTTTTTTTTTTCCTTGGGATCCTTGGGGCAAAAATAATGAAGTTTAGAAACGCTCTTAAACCCTTGGAGAGGAAGCCTCCCTACAGACATGTTTGTATATTTAGTAACCCAGTGCTTATGAGCTGGACATTTTTAAAGCCATAACTGTTTGTGTTCCTTATCTTGCTTGTTTTGTTCTGGGGTAGACCGAGTGTATGAAGTTCGGTTTTGACTGAAAGGAATTGGAATTTTTATTGTTTGCCTTAAAGCAATAGAGAGTGGCATACCCTCCATTACACCGAATACATTTATGAGAGTAAGTACAATGTGACCGAGCACAACTGCCCTTGTAATTGAAATCAAAGCATTTTTGTGAGTTATGATTCAGTGTCTGTGGCAACGCCTGCTTCTGTGGCTGCATATATATCAAGTACATTTCATTGTCAATAATGTCCCATGTTCATGTGGTTTTTGCAACTTTCTAAGCCAGTACTGCTCATCATATTTCAACCATCCAGTACCACCACATCTTTGTGCCCCAAGGCAAACAATCTGCATATATTTCAATAGCCCATGCAGTTGCCCTGAATGAACAGAGGTGTAGATACTTATATCATGCATCCATCCATTTACTTATATCAGATATTTTGTGGGTTCACTACTAACTTCCCATCAATCAAAGAAATTTTGTGGGTATTTTCATATACCCCCATGGAGTGTGACAACAAGTGGGCAAGCTCAATATATTCCACATTGATTATTTTTTTGCTCAATATTAGCTGCTACATGCAAGCCTAAATTATCATTTATACTTGCTATGCATATATTTCAATAGCCCATGCAGTTGCCCTGAATGAACAGGGGTGTAGATACTTATATATTATAAATGCATCAGTCCATTTACTTATATCGGATATTTTAGGGGTTTGTGTTTTGGGCTTCACTACTATAACTCCCCATCAATCAAAGAAATTTTGTGGGTACCGTCAGATATCCCCATGGAGTGTGACAACATATGGGCAAGCTCAATATATTCACCATTGATATTTTTTTGTTTGTTTAACATTAGCTGCTTAGTGCTACATGCAAGCCTAAATTATCATTTACACTTGTCATATATGTGTTAGTATTGTCATACCCATTGCATATGTACTCAGGTTCCCTTGATGTCTGTTAATTGCCAGCTGTGATCTGTTCCTGTTGAACCGACTGTGGCCTCACATTCTCAGCTGACACCAACGGTTGCTGTACTGTAGCCTCCTCCGGTTGACTAACAGCTGGATCCATGGTACCCCCTGTCCTACGTTTTCTGCTCCACTACATGATTGCTGTTTTGATATTATAGCAGATGAATAGAGTATACGGGTAATTTCATATATTATTAAAGTATCAACTTTTATGAATTGCTTCCAAGCTTTAAGATCCATAATCAATATAACATACCTTGACCTAATTTCAATAAAAGACAACTCGACCCTATATCCGTGATGCCATCGGTTAAGTCCGACAAAGACCAAATTTGAATAAAAGACAACTCGACCCAACGTGGTGCGATTGGGACGAGTCGACCATCGGCGTTTGATTTAAACATAAGCACGGTGCGACAAAATATGCTACAATTGACTGAATCTCAAAATTGTTGAGCCAGATATTTCATTCCGATGGCTTGAAGATTTGTTTGACTATCATCAGAGGTCTCAAATATATCATATACGAGATATGAAGAAATATGGCCGACCACGCCATTTCATGTATTGAACAACGATCCGGTGCCATCAACCGGTACACATTATTAATATAAGCAATTTTTACACTGACAATATATCATCAAATATCATTGAAATGTATTACATCTGAATATTGAAGAAATAAAGTATTTAAGCAAGTAAATTTTTGATAAACTTAGCCTGATAACTCTCTGGCTGATCTTCACAAAGTTTTCTTCCTTTAGCAAGGGAGATAACTCGATTATCACTTTCGCCAAATAGGCGTCAGGTTGCACAACACCAATACTTCATGTGCCCTCTGATAACGGCACTATATGGTTTATTGCCATAAGTGCTAATATTGTGTTTTAGGCCTTAAATTAAGTGATTATTAATGACAAGTAACGGCCGAAAGGGAAAGAAACACTTCATCAATATATATTTTCCTTTCAAAGTCCCCCCAACGAATAAACATTCAGGTGTGTGTAGACCTCAGCCACGTGTGTGTAAACTTCAGCCAGGTGAGTGTACACGTCCGTCAGGTGTGTGTACACCTCAATCAAGTGAGTGTATATCTCAGTCAGGTGTCTATGCACGTCGGTTAGGTGTATGTACACCTCAGTGAGGTGTGTTCACCTCGGTCAGGTGTGTGTTCACCTCGGTCAGGTGTGTGTACCTCAGTCAGGTGTGTATACCTCAGTCAGGTGTGTGTATACCTCGGTCAGGTGTGTGTACCTCAGTCAGGTATGTGTACACCTCAGTCAGGTGTTTACACCTCGGTCATGTGTGTGTTCACCTCAGTCAGGTGTTTACACCTCGGTCAGGTGTGTGTACACCTCAGTCAGGTGTTTACACCTCTGTCAGGTATGTGTACACATTAGTCAGGTGTGTGTACACCTTGGTTTGTTATATCGGGTCCTTGGAACTATTGTAATACGATAATGCAATTTAATTCATTTATGCACTGAAAAAAAATATGTAGGATTCCAGAAAATGCAGGTTTCGAACAAACAACACGTAGACATAGACAACGAAAATAATTCCACGTTATTTGTAAGTTTAAGCAGCTGCAGCCTCTAGCTAACCATAAAGCGATATATTAACAATGGTGGTTGTACATATAAAAAAAAAAGGAGGTACTAGGCATAATCTTCAAACCAAACCAGACTACACGTCAAAATGTACCACCTGCCAGCGATCGATATCCGCTGCCAAGATCTTGATTTCCGAAACAAACTTGATGTGTATCATGAACACATGGCTACATAGGTACTAGGAAGGCGAAAAACTTAAAGAAAAGACAGGATAAAGATAAAATTATCACATTTATAGCATTGATATTTATATTGGTATTGATGTACTTTGGATTTCTTACCCTGTTCATAAAAAAACATTACCAGTGAACAAATCAAAATGAGGAACGTTCAGCAGGAACGGGAACCGTTAAATAGACTCACAGTCTCTCAGCCAGTGACAGAACACAATGTCTTTCTCACCGGGGCGAACGCTTGACTAAATGTCAAGCGCACGGCGGAGACACGGAACACAGGAAGACATTAGGGGAAAGAAAATTGTTTATTAAGAAAAAAAATCCCAGATTTAGGCGTTCTTGACATCCGTAATTGGATAGCTGGTACGATTTTTACCTACAAAACAGAAAAAAATAAAATGGTAGGTTATTTGTACAGATATATATAGTTAATTCAATAAAAAGAAAGAGGAAAGTATTGCTACCAACTATATATCCAAGCTCCCGTCAAAGCTCCCGTCAAAGATCCCGTCAAAGCTCCCGTCAGATCTCTCGTCAAAGTTCTTGTCAAAGCTCCCGTCAAAGCTCCCGTCGAAGATCCCGTCAAAGCTCCCATCATATATCCCGTCAAAGTTATCGTCAAAGCTCCCGTCAAATCTCCCGTCAGATCTCTCGTCAAAGCTCCCGTCAAAGCTCCCGTCAAAACTCCCGTTAAAATTCCCGTCAAAGCTCCCGTCAGATCGCTCGTCAAAGTTCTTGTCAAAGCTCCCGTCAAAGCTCCCATCATATATCCCGTCAAAGTTATCGTCAAAGCTCCCGTCAAAGCTCCAGTCAAAGCTCCCGTCAAAGCTCCCGTCAAAGCTCCCGTCAAAGCTCCCATCAGATATCCCGTCAAAGTTATCGTCAAAACTCCCGTCAAAGATCCCGTCAGATATCTCGTCAAAGCTCCCGTCAAAGCTCCAGTCAAAGCTCCCGTCAAAGCTTCCGTCAGATCTCTCGTCAAAGCTCCCATCAAAGCTTCCGTCAGATCTCTCGTCAAAGCTCCCGTCAAAGCTCACGTCAATGCTCCCGTCAGATCTCTAGTCAAAGCTTCCGTCAAGGCTCCCGCCAAGGCTTCCGTCAATTCTCCCGTCAAAGCTCCCGTCAAGGCTCCCGTCGATGCTCCCGCCAAAGCTCCCGTCAAAGCTTCTGTGAGATCTCTCGTCAAAGCTCCCGTCAGATATCCCGTCAAAGCTCCCGTCAGATCTCCCGTCAAAGCTCCCGTTAAAAAGTTCCCATCAGATATCCCGTCAAAGTAATCGTCAGAGCTCTCCTCAATGCTTTCTGATAATTTACTGAATAATTATACAATCCCATTGAGACATGAAGTGATATATTATTTTTGAACCATATAGAGCTTTATATTGTAATGGTTTCTGTGGTGTCTCATTTTCCCAGATCAAACTGATGTCGGTTCGACCTATCGATTTTATGTTTCCATATTAAAATTGTTATTGTACTCCGTGTTATTTTCAATGAATAATTAAGATATTTTGTGGTCGTATGACTACACAACTAATAATTCTTTCATTATATTTGATGCCCTTTAAATGTCGAAACATAACGATAAAATTAAACTTTTTTAAATGTATTATTAAGATGCTTTGTTGTCGTATGTCTACACGGTTCCCAATATTCAATAACTAATGGTTTGTTTTGTAATTATCTAACTAATAAGTCTTCCATAATATTATATGACCCTTTAATATCGAAACATAATGATACAATTAATACCAAAAACACTACTGTCTTATCTAAGGTTGGCGATGTACTAATTTCAGGGGGTCTAATCACTAAACAGGACTGATCAAATCACTGAAATAGGTAAGTCTAATACCAAATTTGGTTGGTTTAATGAATAATGGTGATACAAATAAAAATAAAATCAAAATTATTTTGCCTTTGACTTGCCATTGTGTTGTATGCTTATACCTGTAAATTCCTAAAGTTCTGGTAAAAACTTTCATATAAAAGGTATTTAGCTTCTTTGGTTTTGGAAATGATATTTTGAATTGGATAAAACTGTTTCATAATAATGTAGGGGCATCTGTCAATCAAGAGGGGAATTTGTCTTCTTTTTTTAATATCTCAAGAGGCTGTCGACAGGGTGACCCAATAGCACCATATATTTTTATTCTATGCGCTGAAATTCTGGCCATCATATTTCGTAATAACAAGGAGATTATGGGTATTAAAATCGATGGTACAAATGTGTTAGTTTCTCAGTATGCAGATGATACTTATCTGACACTAGATGGTACTGAACAGTCATTGAGAGAATCAATAAGTGAATTAAATACTTTTGCAAAAATTTCTGGCTTAAAGATTAATATCGACAAAACTGAAATTGTATGGATTGGGAGTAAAAAATATAGTCGGGAGCAAGTTTTGCCAGAGTTAAATCTACATTGGGGAAAAAAGACATTTTGTTTTGTTAGGAATAGAGTTCAGTGTTGATCTGCATGAAATGATAAAGATGAATTTTGACAAAAAAATTGTGAAACTAAAAAGGCTTATTAAAACTTGGAGTAGACGAAATCTAACTCCAATTGGAAAAGTACACTTGATAAAATCGCTAATGATTTCCCAGTTCAATCACTTATTTATTTCCCTTCCAAATCCAGGTAAGAAAATATTGAAAACAATAAATGCAATTATATATAAATTGTTATGGCACAGTAAGGTTGATAAAGTTAAAAGGGAGGTTATAGTTCAAGATTATGCTCAGGATGGACTAAAAATGCTTAATGTTTAAACTTTATTGATGCATTGAAGTTAAGTTGGATCAAGAGACTATATGTATCCCCTGGTAAATGGAAAATTATTTTGGAGAAATTAGTGAACATAAAAAGACTGTTTGACATTGGCGGTAACTTTATACAGATTTGTCAAGAAAACTGTACTCATATGTTTTGGAAGGATGTTTCAGGTGCTTGGTATCACAAGCGCTTGCATAGAAAATATGACTTTCAATTATTTTTTTTTTATATGGCAGTGGTATGTGTAATCTGTTAAGTACAAGGCCGGAAATTCCGTCACGAGCGAAACGGCACCCCATCTCACTTCAATCGACTAAAAAACACATTTATTCAAACTGAAACGGCGCACACTACATGCGACCGTCATCAGAAAACATTCATCTTTAACCTACCGTGCCACTCAATACGAATTGTTACATTCAAAACACAATAATCCGCGAAAACATCGCCGAATTCCTCGCTCAGAACGCCGTTTCTCAAACTGCTCCCTGAGCCTGTCCAGATTCTTCATTTACATACGGGGTTCAAAGGTCATGCGATTATATGATCGTCAGTCGTCAGGTGTACTTTTGGGGTCATCTCCGCATGCATTTTGTCCGGAAAATGCTTCGGCTCGCTGAAGAGTTTCTTCTAATTTACGATTATTTGAAGAGTTTCGTCGATGAACGATGATTTATTATAATAATAAATTATTCATTATTTTGAACGTTACATTACCATGCACCGTATATGACAGTAGACAGCAGGGGAGCGGATCCAAGAATTGGAAGGGGGGGGGGGGGGGGGCAATAATTTAGTGGTAATGCGTGCCCCAAAGGCGGGAGCCGATTTTTTTTGGCGAAGGGTCTGGGGGCCAAAATTTCGAAACAAAATTTCGGAAAAATGAAATGATTAAATGATTATAGCAAATTTTGCAATCTTTCGAGAATAAGATTTTCGATAAGTGGAAAGGGGGGAGGGGGCATAAATTGATTCACACAGAACATCACTATCGTATCGTTTTCTAAATAATGAAATAATTGTCACAAAGGTAGAACAAAATGCTTATTTATTGATTAACTTTTGTCATTTACTGAAATCTGGACGAACAAAAAGAAAAGTGAATCACGAATAAGACTGTCATCAGGTTACTGAAACGTATACATGTGTACCAACATTACTTACTTCAGACCATTTAATTTATTTCTGCACATTTTACAAATATCATGTCGTCGTCAAATACGAAAATCATACTTCAGACCTGCCAAACGATTTGTACGTTGTGATCTATGATCCATCATCAATTTATTTTCATTTCCCACGATGTTAGATTTAATGTTTGCTAGAAGTTCTTCGAGTTCAATCCAAATTTTATGAGTACATCTATCACTGTATGATAATCGAAATATTGAGTTCCTTCAGTCATTTTGTTTTAAACCCTTTTTATTCAAATTTTCGAAACAGTATTACTTTCTTACTTGATTTCGGTTTTAATACACTCGATATCATGCAGTTTGCCCCTTAGAGTCTACAATCAGGGGCGGACACAGGATTTTCAAATAGGGGGCGTGCGAAATTAAAGGGGGGGGGGGGGGGGGGGGGGGGGTCCGCGGGTACTCCCCCTAAAAAAATAGCAGGTGAATGCAAAATCCTGCATTCTAGTGTATCTAGTGTATTTCACGATAGATTCATACCTGGTGTGTTTTATGAAAACAAGTATATGAGATGTTTTTTAATGATTTTATATTATTATTTCGCTGATTCATACGGGAATTCGTTTTTTAAGATAACCCTACTTTGACAATTTTAGGGGTTGGGGGCTTAAATCCGCCAGTGACAATTTCAAAGAGTTTAACGCATCCATTTATTCCACTTTACATCGCTCGCATATATAAAATTTAAGTTATTGATGAATTACCTGATTGAGTGTGTAAGCATCACGCTACTCTAATAATAATCAAGCTGGCTGAAGTGCTTACAGAATTATGAAACTGAATTAAAATGAGAAAGAAAAGAGAATACTTGAGGGGGAAGTAGTTGTTATTTTGTGTCAACGCCAGACTTTTATAGTGTTCAAGGGCTAACGCTAGAATACCCAAAACAACCTCTTATTTTTATCGGTATTGTGTGTGGTATATACATTTTTAACTAGTCATGTAGGGGTCCATTTTTTTTTAAATTGAAGATTGGCATAGCCCTAAATAGATGGCAAGTACAATAAAAATCAAAATATCAAACAACTATCAGCTATTACCCCATCAAAATTTTAACTTCGAAAAATTCCAACTGATACTGCTTGTTCATGGTATACGTATAATGTCCCGGCCCTGCCTTGAACAAGTTATTGAGCACCGTTATATGCAATCTTTTTGATTGAAAACGAAGTTCAACAACTCCCGAAATGATGCAGTTGAAGAAAAGGAAAGGACGATCTCATCACTGCATGGCATTAAAACATTTTATCTTATTAGTCCGTGATATCGCAAACGACGTCCTGTGCATGCACCTGTGAAATAAAGTATGCCAGGATGACCCAAAAAAGTGCACCTGGTGACAGTCGATTATATAATCGCATGACCTTTATATCCCGTATGTAAATGAAGAATCTGGACAGGCTCAGGGAGCAGTTTGAGAAACGGCGTTCTGAGCGAGGAATTCGGCGATGTTTTCACGGATTATTGTGTTTTGGATGTAACAATTCGTATTGAGTGGCACGGTAGGTTAAAGATGAATATTTTCTGATGACGGTCGCATGTAGTGTGTGCCATGTCAGTTTGAATAAATGTGCTTTTTAGTCGATTGAAGTGAGATGGGGTGCCGTTTCGCTCGTGACGGAGTTTCCGGCCTTGTACTTAACAGATTACACATACCACTGTCATATCAAACAAAAATTGAAAGTCATCTTTTCTATGCAAGCGCCTGTGCTTGGTATAGACTAGATAACTCTTATAATATGAAACTAGTGAAGAGGAAGTCATTCTTGCAAACACCTATTTGGTATAATAATAGTGTAACCATTGGTGGCAAACCAGTATTCTATCCCAGGTGGTATGAAAAAGGCATTTATGTTTTAGGCGACTTCATTCAGGACCATACTACTAATACATTTTTTACATATGATGAATTTATACATAAATATAACATTCAAACAGACTTTTTGAAATATAATGGAATAGTAGCATCCATTAGAAAATGTCTACAAAATAATGTACAGGTAATTGTAGAAAACAAAGTAACTCGTCATATTCTACCGTCCAACATTGCTATATTTCTTAAAAGGACTAAAGGTTCTAAAGTATTTTATGATTTGTTAAACAATAAAAAAAAACTCTAGTCGCCAAAGGCAAAGAAAAATGGGGAGAAATCTTTTAATCAGGAGGACCGGTTGAGTGTATACACACTGCCTTATCAAATTACTAAAAACTCCAAACTTCAGTGGTTACAGTTTAGAGTTTTCCACCATATTCTAACCACCAATTCCTTTCTTTTTAAAGTAAAACTTGTAGATAGTCCTCTTTGTAATCTTTTTAACTCTGAAGGAGAAACCATTGAACATTTATTTTGGGAATGTGATCAAGTTCAAAATCTTTTACAAAGTTTAGATTTGTTATTGGAAGCTCTTTTAATTCCTTTTACTTTAAACAAACAAACATTTTTTTTGGCAAGATTAATACTTATAACCCTGCATTATACAAAATTGGCAAAAAAATAATATTACTAATGAAGCAATATATTTACATAACTAGATGTCTGCATAAGTCTCTTAACATCAATGCATTGATTTATTCTATACTTGATCACTATAAAGTACAGAAATACATCACTAACATCAAAGGGGAGGGAGCTAAAGAAAAATTTAAGAATGATTGGAAGAAGTGGGAAAAATTAATACAAATTTTACAGTGACATGCTTACTATTGTACATGCATGTATATAATATATGACATCAACAAGTACATGAAAATGCTAATTTTCGTCTGTGTAACTTTATTCTAATATTGGTATTTGCTTTACTATCTACATGTATGTATTATTATAACAACAATTATATTATTGGACAGTCTTAAGTAAATTTAACTCACCATTCAGATAAATCTAATAATTACACACACACGCTCTCTCTCTCTCTCTCTCTCTCTCTCTCTCTCTCTCTCTATCGCTCTCGCTCTCGCTCTCTCTCTCTCTCTCTCTCTCTCTCTCTCTAAATGTGGGTATACGTATATACGTATGACATTGTTTAGAAAGTGTATGTATTTTTTGTGTGTATATGCTATATCTAAATGGTGCAATCAGTGTGGAACCTGGTCAATGGTGCCGAGGACTCAGTTGATGTGGCAAGAGTTAATATGACCAACACAGAAGCTGAGCCCTCGACAGGATTGATCAGGCTACCAGGAAACTGAATATGTATGTGTGTGTGTGTGTGGGGGGGGGGGGGGGGGGGGGGGGTTGAATGTATGTTTATCAGAATATATATACAAGTATAGGAGTATGTATGGTTTGTATGTATTCATCCTTGCAATTAAATTGATGATGTTGATGATGAGTATAATGATGATTATTATTATATGATGAGTAGTATGATGAGTAGTATGATAATGATGATGATGATGAAGTTTATGATGATGATGATGATGATGATGATGATGATGATGATGGTTATGATGATAACGATTAGTAGGATGATTATGATGGATGATGATGAGATGATGATGATGACTATGATGATGATGATTATGATGTTTATGATGATGATTGTGGTGATGAGTATGATGATGATTAGTATGATGATGATATTATGATGATTATTGTTATGATGATGATTTTAATGTTTAAGTAGGATGATGAGATTATGATGATGAAGAATATAGGTTATGAAGACAGTGAAGATGAAATTATAATTATGATTATGATGATAGCAAACCATACATATTGGAATCGATGTGTTTTTGTGTGTGTGATTCTTATGTATTTACATGCATGTATTAAAATGTCTTTAAAAATAAAATAAAAATATAAAAAAAAGGTTCTGGTAAAAACCCTTATGTAAACATGATGTATTAAAAAGCTAGATGTCGTGATTTGCAACACCTTCGTAATATTTTCCACTCTTTACCAAGTCGCTATATACACGTGATATCCTTTTGTACTACAAGGCTGGGTGTGATTCTGACCGACCGATTATTGTGATTATATTGAAAAGACTGTTGCTATCAGTTTAGTTCGGAGTGCGTGCACAGCCTATCCCTCTACGTATTAGACAGAACTGTTGCCTCAATGAGTTCTTTGTCTCGTGTGAACATGGCTTGTCCTGTCTGATGTCCGATATACCTGTAGACACTGTGGACCGGTACGTGATGACAGACCACCACCAATTTCCCGAAAGAGATGTTCCACCACAAACGGCCGCTTCTCCCTCTACGTTGGGTAAGCTGTAGGACTCCTGGCACTGTAGTAACGCCGATGTAAGTGTGTCTAGTATCATCCGGGTCACGGTCGTTGTAAAGGAAAGATCGCTCTTGGTACAGTTCCGTGTGTAAACCTTTACAGCAGAAACCGTTGATAACATAGCCTTAACATATTAACTTATTGTATATTAGTCAATATCATCAATGAATCCTAACCCTACATCGTGACGGCAACAATACAATGATAACGGTATTTTAGCCTTAAACTATTTAACGGTGTTCACACGGGAGTTATCTCGTTATAGTAAGGGTAATTAATACCTTGATGAGGTTCCTGGGTGGTCCGCCAGGGCAATGAAATAACAAAAATAGAGTTGATCGCCAATGTCTAAATATCACCGTGAATGTCGTATATGGATGTCCACAATGTACGATTTATTATTACATTGACGGAGCTCTAGGACATTTCAGTGATATTAAAGGCCTAACGAGTTGCTATTTAGCGGGCAGCCAAGACAAGTCAATACAAGTATGTAGTGGACAAACATCCCAATTATCAAATGGAATATGTTCGATTAATAATTTTGGTTTATTTTGTTTAACGTTCTGTCATCAGCCAGGGTATTTAAGGACTTGCAAGGTTTTGTAGGGGGATGAAAACCAGAGCACCCGGATAAAGTTCATCGGGGAAACTATCAGGACCGCTGGACTTGAATGATTAAAGGCACTTCCACCCCGGGGCGTATGTTGTACTACAGCGTTTTACAAGAGACATATGTATATATGTCTCTGGTTTTACCTACATGTATTCGTTTATCTATATTTTAAGGGAGTCTATGCACTGACTATCTTTGTTGTTTTTACAGATAGCCATGAGGCGTATGGAGTTTCAAGTGGATATGTTATACCTACTACCATTAGTGTGTATGGTACAATTTGTTGAATGTTCTTTTGAGATAATCGTGACTGATTTTCACCGCTATGCATTGCTATCACAATACTACATTTCCATCTCTCTGCCCACCTTCTACCAGTGTTTAGAGCTGTGCGTCGCATACAAATCATGTCGAAGTCTCTTCTTCGACAAATTCAATGGTCGGTGCACGTTGAACTCTGATGACTATGACCGGCAGCATGTTTGGATATCAGGTTACAACCTTCCGGCCATCAGTAAGACTTCTATTCCACAGGTAAGTAATGTGCTTTATTATTTCGTATGACTATTTTCACGACACGAGTTAATCAGATACATTATGTATACGCTCTTTTGGAACCTAAAAAAACAACAACGAAAACAACATTATTCAACGAAACTGATCGTACAAAATTAATACACAGCTAAATCAAGCTTTAATCATGTCAAATGTTCATTGCAAGTTACCTTCTGTTTAACCGTTTATTTGCATGCATCAACAACAATATGCATTTAAACTCAATAATTAACATTCCGGTAGCGATGTTTATTTGATTTATTGTTTATACGCAGGGTACCGGGGGTCTACGGAAGCCGATTGTGACCAATGAAAAAATGAACTTAGTTGGTATCATTAAAAGATAAATAAAAAATCTCGTATATACGAGTTTCTTTCTCGTATATACGAGTTTATTTCTCGTAATAACGAGATTATTCTCGTATATACTAGTTTCTTTCTCGTAATAACGAGTTTATTGCTCGTACATACGAGATTACTTCTCGTATATACGAGTTTCTTTCTGGTTTGAACTATCTAACTTGCGAGTTCTTTTTTCTCGTTATCGCGTTACGGAAATTCGGTTATCACCAAATTTAAATTAAATTTAAATAAATAAAGTCACATAACAACTTAACTGATATAATGAAAACGATATTATGATATAGAAGCTTCATTTAAGTCTCTGTTGTGATATATAAAAGTTGCGAAGACAACTTTTAAGAAGGTTGTTCGACATAATAAGCTAGTGTACCCGGAACGATTTGCTATATTAAGCTTATGAAATGTAATTTAGGATGAAACTAAAAATGCTGAAAGTGCGACTTTTATGACGACTTTAGTTTTAGAGTTATTGCGATTTTTCTCGAAAACACACCTGAAAACACCCTAACCCTAACCCTTACCCAGCCCAAAGTCGTTGACCTCGTTTCGGTGACCTGTGACGTCACAGATTTAAAGGAATTAGAGCCGTCAGAAAGAAAATATATAGAAACAAACGTGAACAAGTGGCTACAATTTATACAAATTAGACAAAATCATGTAATTGCTGGATAAACGTTTTGAGTAATATTTGTGAATTAGTTAATAATAAGTGCTACCGAAACAAGGGACATAATTTTCTTTTAAAACTGGCAGTATACAATATGTAACATCTTAATTATTTTCTATATTAACGGGCCAAATTCGACGAGTACCATCTTACTAATATTCTATTATAACGGGTCGTATATAGCATGTAAAATTTGTGATTTTCTATTTCAACGGGTCGTATATAACATGTATAACGTTAGAATCATGTTCTATTATAACGGGCCGTTTCAACATATGTAACGACTTACATTAATAGTATATCCTTTATTATGAGGTTTGTTGCACACAAATATCTATTTCGCTTATAATACTTGTAGTAATAGAAGTTTAATAAATGCTGAATAATTTGAATCCTTACTAGCCAAAACAGCAATGGATACGTTTGAAATCCTCTTGAAGAATTGTCTAAAATTGATCTATATCTATAGAAGTACGTTGTAGGTTCCAACACTGGTTTTCATACGGGAGAGATTAAGTCTATTGTAGATCACACTATGAATCTATATAATACATTACCTTTTTTTTACTTTTTGAAAGTAGTGTCCTTCATGTGCGGGTTTTTGTATAGAATACAATGCATAACTTCACTGTACGTGTGTTTCGTCTTGTCACACAAACCAGAGTATCCAGAACTATTGTTCTGTTGGTATGTTTATTTGAATATTAATTTGCGCATAAAATGACATATTATTTTATCAAAAAAAAAATAATGTTGATGCGGTCTTCCTTTTTATAGTAAAGAGTAAGGAATGGTAAATACACTTATTGTTTGTGTATTGGTGATTGACTGATTATTGAATCGTGTATAACATCCATCTGTAGGCCTACATCAGTCTGTGTTATCCAAGCGGTCATTTTCAGAGTCCATTTCGCTAAAATTTAATTTTCTTAAAAGCTCAAAAACTTATTCATTAAATATCAGACTTAAAATGTGTAGCTACATAATGTTAGTACAAGTAGATATGTCTATGTATATGAGTGTGTTTTCCTTCTTGACAAATGTTCTGTCATAAGAACCTTTTCAGTGTCTATCTACTAATAACACAGTAAGACGAAATCGCCAAAGACGACAGAAATACATTTGTATTTATTTATTTTTTGTTGCTATTATAGCATGTGTTATATAGATTTACTGAGCAATACGACTTTCAACATATTTCAACTATACAAATTACTCCATCCTACTCTTTATGTCACCAGAGACCTATATACTAGGGATTCGCAACAAGCTCATTGGCTTACCAAACGTCATCGCCGAGCGGAAGTTCGGGTGATTTATTCTAGAGGGCATTGCTGATCCTACTGTTTAGAACACGGTCAGCTTTATAACAGCTCATAGAAGACTATTGTCCGATAACAAATCACGGGAATCAAACGTAAGTGCAATTTTTTTATGTAAACTGGTGTTTCAAACGTATTCCGTCGTACTTTATGTTCGGAAGACTGCACATGTGACCGTTCAACTTCTTGTCACGGCGATTACCGCGCTGGTTAGATTATGTTTGGTGTTAAGGACAGTGCTACATGGTTTCAGTTTAACTCCTTTTTTATTTATTGACCAATTTCAAAATGGTTTTCAAATAATTGTTGCTCGATAGTTACTGTATCGCGTTTAGTCAAATTTGTTGTGTAATTCATTGTGAATATTTAGTTATTGCCCAGTGAAAACAAGTAAACAAAACAAGAGAAAAAGATGGCTGGTATACTATCGTCTATTTTGTTTTTAACTGGAAGGTGTATATAATTTAAACTATCCATTAATTACATTCAATTCAACTTTAATATCATATTTATAATTAGATTAGTGATTTGATAACTATAATCTGTAGAATTTTATATAGTATAATCATGACTTCTGTTAACATTGATCTCATGAATAATAAAGCCATTATTGAAAGAAGTGCATTAATTGAAACTAATTGAAAAAAGCATAATTCAGTCTAATGTAAATTAAATTAAATATTGTACTTTTTGTAAATTACTTAGTGTTTCAAAACAGATATTTGATACAGAATTGCAGGGATTGATCGAGGAATGAGTGTGCTGGAATGTAATAGCTATGATATCTTTTGCACATAGCAAAACATTAAATACTGCGGTATATATTTTATTGTATTGTGTGGGAAATTAATAATATCAAAAGGTTATATATGTTTCCCCCTTTATGACCGATATATACCACCCCCCCCCCCCCCCCCCCCCCCCCCCCCCCCCCCCCCACGCACACACACCTAAACCTAGGGTTAGGATATTAGGGTTAGGTTTAAGGTTATGGTTCGGGATTAGGGTTTAATCCCTGTGCACTGGCCTAAAAGTTTACGTGTTAGTCTTAAGTCTGCTGCGAACTAATAGATCTTGTAGGTTTGTGTTTTTGCGGTACGCTGTAACTAGTCTGTTTTTGTAGATTTCAGGAAATTCTAACTGTAGTTTATTGTAATGTTCTCTTACCTTTCTCCCTACCACTGTGGCTGTTGTGTTATAGGTTATTACAAAAGGTAGTATCTGGTTTGGAACTGATTGTTCGTTTATGCCGTGTGGGGTTAAAGTCTGGAGTTTATCAATCCAGAAACCTTCTCTCTCATTTAGAAAACTAGAATCTGGTACCTGTTCTATCGGTGTCAAAACGGTGTCTGGTAAATCTATCTCTTAACGACAAAGATGTTTGCCCTACGTATTGCAAATCACATTTTCTACAGGTGATAAGATAAATTACGTTTTTTTAGTTACAATTTAGGGCTTGTTTCATATGAAATACTTCTGTTGTTTTTGAACTATAGAAACAGGTGGTGACTTCGAGAGAGGGGCATGTTTCACATCGTTTACTATTACAGGCCTCCGCTATATAACCATTTTTAGGGGCTATTTCTTTTAAAGTGTCCCCTTTGATTTTACGTAGAAATCTATATGAATTGGTTTGGTTTCTGAGTGCCCTAAACAAGATGTTTACTGCATCGTTAAAGTCAGCCTCTCGAGTACAGATTCTATGAAAACGTATTATCTGTGACTTAATGATACCCTTAAAGGAATGTTCTTTTTGTGAAGAAGTTGATGCGAATCTGTTGGTTTGAAGAACACTTTGATATCTTTTTTTTTTTTTTTTTTTTTCCTTTTTTTTTTATGCTCAGATATAGGCTCATAGATATATCTTAATATTATATGTATATAGTCCAACTTCTCATTCATATTTCATTACCATACTTTTACATTTCTCGTTATACAAATCATACAAACGTGGTGTTCATAATTTCATCCTCGAAAGTAATAATCTCTGTCTCTCTCTCTGTCTCTCTCTCTGTCTCTCTCTCTCTGTCTCTCTCTCTGTCTCTCTCTCTGTCTCTGTCTCTCTCTCTGTCTCTGTCTCTCTCTGTCTCTGTCTCTCTCTCTCTGTCTCTTTCTCTCTGTGTGTGTGTCTCTCTCTCTCTCTCTCTCTCTCTCTCTCTCTCTCCTTCAAACACACACACACACACACCCTTGCACACACGTACCCTTAAAACAGAAGCAGAAACTCTATACTAACGGCAGCATACTTGTATATACGTGCTGGTTTATACACAGACCCACACAAAAATAGAGAATACTCACAGTAAAAACACCATCACCATCAGTACACACGCAGCGTATATATCACCAATACGCCCTTTTCATGTAAACATAATACTTTCATTTACCTATCTTTACACATAGATCATAACTTTCTATTTTAGTACATTTTAAGAGCTAATAGGCTCGCAGAGCCATGTTTATCATCATTGCACATTCTCTATTGATTCTTTTAATCATTCTTTTTTATTCGTTTTTTACATGTTACTCGTTTAAATACATTGCTATGCTTTTCAATAATTTTATATCTCTATATCGTTGTAGGAGTAACTTTCTCTCAAGAAAATGTTTGAATAAAGACACAATTGAACAACTGTCTACCCTTCTATTAGAGATGTGGTAGTGTTTATATATTGTATAACCAATCAGGGACATAAGAATGTTAAATTCTTTGTACTTCTTATCAACAATCTTATATCCTATCATGATGTAATACATATTTCTTAGCTGAACATTGTAATTATGTTTTTGTAAAAGATCATGTATCAAATTCCACAATGGGTCTACACATTGACATTCAATAAAATAGTGCTTATAATCATCCTTAACTTTACATATACAACATTCATCATTATCAATAATATTCCATCTTTTAAGTAAGATTCCATTTGGAAGAACATTATGGAATAGCTTCCATTCGAAATTTTTTTCGTTATTCTCTATTAAGATATCATTGATAAATTCAAATAATCCATGAAAAATCAAACCACTGCTTTCTAACTGAAACAAATCTTCCCACATACCTCTGCAGTATGACTCTGATTTCTTTTTTCTTATAAATGCTAAGTAAAGAAACTTATTATTTACCTGATCAAGTTTTACACCCACTCCTTTATCAAAGACTAATAAATCAGAGTCAGTTTGTACATTTACCCGTGCATTATCTCCCTTGATTTTGTCCTTCCATTCTTTAGGAATAGCTTTCTTTACCTGACTTACCTCACTTATCCATTCTCTCGTTTCTTTTAATTGTTGGTAAATTTTTATTTCATTTATACTATCATTATCAATTATATCGTTGATAAAAATTAACCCGGACTCAATCCAGGTCTTAAAAATTAGCGACCTTCCGTTAAGTTTGATGTGTTTATTTCCCCAAATGATCTCTCGACAAATATCTGTAAAGTTATAATCAACGATCGGCGCGTTATTTTCTCTAAGTTTCAACCATGATTGTAGGATGTTAATATAAAAATATGGTACATCGTTTTTTGGAAGGTTGCGTATATGTCCTGGGGACATACCAAACAACACAGTAGCGCCACCAGGCTTTTCCAAATAATAATTTGGAATCACCTTCCAACAGGCGTCTACAGGAGATACTAACCTTTGTATCCAGGCTACATTTAAAACATCAATATGGGATTCAACATCCCGTATTAATAAACCGCCTTCCGATTTATCACTTATCATAACACTACGTTTAACACGCTCCGGCCCATTGTTCCAGATAACACAATATATTTTCCTTTCAAGCTCCTTTATTTGTTCTTTACTTACGTATTGGACACTTGCTAAGTAGGTTATCTGTGGTAATATTATAGCTTGAACAACGACAGATTTTCCTATAATGGTCAATTTTCTTTTTTTCCAGTTTTTGATTAGTTCATCAATGCTTGTAATTTTATCTGCCCAATTAAGATTGGAACTTACCTTTGAGTTTGTGCCGAAGTACATTCCCAACGACTTAACTTGCTTCACCCAATTAATACCCATAAACATATTATCTTTGTTTTTGTTACAGCCTAAATACAAACCTTCGGTCTTAGATTTATTTAATTGTAGACCAGACACTTTTCCGAACTGCTCAACGATTGATAACACTCTTCTGATGTCCCTATACCTCATAAATAAAGTAGTGTCATCTGCTAGTTGGGAGATTTTCATATTCCTATTTCGAATACTGATACCACTTATATGAACATCTGTTCTTATTTTTTGAGCTAGTAATTCAGCAGCTAGTACAAAAATTAAACATGATAGAGGGCACCCCTGTCGGATACCACGTGACACAACGTAACTTCCGGTCAACCAGTTATTGTTTTTAACGCAGCCTTTGATATTGGTATATAACACCTTAACCCATTTGATGAAAGAACGACCAAAACCAAATTTGTCCAAACAGCTAAACATAAAATCCCACTCTATCGTATCAAATGCTTTAGTAAAATCTAAAAAGAGTAGACAAGAGTCAATATTGAATTTCTCCGAATAATCTATAACGTCTTGAATTTGCCTTATATTATACCCTATAAATCTGTCTTTTATATATCCATTTTGATCTGTACTTACCAGTTTTTTCATCAAGGGTTTAAGTCGTGAAGCCAAAACGTATGCAGCTATTTTGTAATCTAAGTTAAACAGTGTAATCGGTCTCCAATTTTGTAACAATAGTGGGTCATTCTTTTTATAAATAAGTGTTACGACTCCAAGCTTCTGTGTATTGCTTAACTCACCTTTCCTGTATCCGTCATTGAGCGAGCCTAGCACAATATCTGAGATATCATCCCAGAAAGTTTTATCAAACTCACCAGAAAGACCATCACTACCTGGACTTTTGTTGGGCTTAAAGTTTTTAACTGCTGCTGTACATACCTCTAATTTCAGCTCACCTTCACATGTAACATTTTCCTCCTCGGATAACGTATACTGAACTTCACAGTTATCAATGTAC